>NC_139940.1:51983384-51995884 GCF_963454915.1 Gymnoscopelus microlampas | reverse complement strand
TTTACAGCAGTGGTTCTCACTGGGTCTGAGACTCAAACCCTCCTGAGCCCTGAAGGGCCTCAAAGTTTGAGGCAAGGGCTCCTGGGAGCCCTGAAGGGCCCCACCAGGCTGGGGTCCACGCTGGGGACCCCTCAAAGTGGGCCCTTTAAGGGCCACTGCTCCACAGCACAAACCAGGCTTTGTACTGTGAAGCAGTGGCCATCAAAGAGAGGTCCCTTTGAGGAGCGGGGGCCTTGAAGGCCGTAAAGTTAACTGGACCCCCACCCCGTCCCTTCCTAAGTTCCTATCCTCTGACCACCAGGAGTTGTAGGTATATTTCCTTGAATAGAGCCACCAAAACAATTAATAGCACAGTTCAAGCTCCTTCCTGAAGCAAGAGACTAGAATAATGACTATGTTGATACGATTAAGTCACACAAAAATAACATGTCAATGTCATTGTGATGTGGAGTGTCCTTGTAGATCTGCTATTTTTGCAATTAATTAACATTTCTACCAATAATTACATGGCAAGTGTCATGCATCGTTCCTGCTGCCCAGGCAGCCCATATGGGCTTAAAGGACATTGATCAAAGTCAAACATATTGCTTCAGTTATTGTTATTGTTTTTACTGACCTTTCAAAGTGTTCACAGGGTCATACATAGTTGTTAAAAACACTGAATTATTTTGCTGTTACAATAACAACTTATTTGCATACACACAGTACGCAAATTACAGCCTTTGCTATGTATACTGTAAGTTAGGCATATCTTGTTATGTCATCCTCATACAGCCTATAGATCTAGCCTATAAAAGATGCATTCTCAGATCATTATAGCCTACCCTTGTTTTCTTTACTTTAGCAAACTAAAGTTCTGATTGCATGCACACACATTTTTGCATGTAATTATGTACATACTTCACCCTTTCATAATAGTCCTCTACTGCTCATATCATGGTTTGTAATAGGTCCAATACATCATCTCGAGTGGAGATGATCTCCCCAGAGTAGGATGTGCTTTAGCCTGCATCCTCCTTATAAGAGCAACACACTCTAATTGTACAGTATGTGAGTACTGTAGGCTAACTATCATATGTATGGGAACTCCAGAACATGGGATGCTTTTCAGTAAAGGTATTAAGGTTGTGCGTTTGTATGTGCCTCAACGGAGTGGGGCGGTAGAGTATCTGCTATCTGCGCGCCTGTTGTGGTGGGCCGGTTTGGGCCAAAATGCAAGGGCCGAATTTTGGTACCAGTCCAGCCCTGCATTTGTGTGTGTACGTGTAGTTGTGTGTGCGTGTGCGTTTGCGTGTGTGTGCGTGTGCGTGTTTGTGCACGTACCAGCTCTAGGACCTGTAGGAGTGTGTAGGACAGACGCACGGTCAAAGGCAGCGAGTCGTTGGCCACCGGTCTCTCCATGGGGTTGTAATGTCTCAGCAACTCTCTCAACAGCTGGCGCTGCTGAGGGCCCTGCTCTGACACTGACATGGGAAGAAGAGCAAGGGGATAACAAAAACAATTACTCTTTGTCAAGTCCCATCTGCAGGTCCCTCCCAACTCCCGCCCCCCTCTTCGCACCCATTGGTTGTTGTTGTTGTTGCCTGCATGGTTATAGACAAAAAACCTTTTCTCCATCCACTACCATTGAAAAAAAAACATGTTTTTCACTCGTAATGATTTTTAATGTATTCAATTCTTGTATTAAAACTTGTCTTTTCGGTCAAAAGGAACAATATTGCAATATAATTACTGGGCAAGTGGGCATAACAGGTCTTTTGTTTGTTTGTTTTTTGGGGTTTTTTTTGTGGTTGTTGTTTGTTGTAGTTAATAAACAACCAGAAGGCGGAACAAGGCGGAAGGAGCCTGCTAATTGGTTGGCCAGGGACCAATCAGATGGCTGCCAATGGGTCAGTTACTCTCTCTCTCTCTCTCTCTCTTTCTCTCTCTCACACACACACACACACACACACACACACACACACACACACACACACACACACTTTCTCTCTGTCAACCCGCCAACCCAGGGCCAGGTTCTGTTCAAGGATTCTACCCGTCAAAGGGCAGTTTTTTTCCCCCGCCACCGTTGCCAAGTGTTTGATCATGAGGGAATTGTTGAGTCCGATCCAGGCTCGATGACACCAACTGAGAGTAGAAACAGGGGATATAAACAGTGCTGCTTTCTGAGTCCCCCCGTCTCCTCTCTGTACAACCACGATTGTGGCCGCACCCACAGCTCTAACTTAATGTGTGTAGCGAGTAATGTGTTACTTGATTTGAATCCGTTGTATCCTTTGAAATAGAGAGGGGTCATTGACCACTGTTCTGCTGTACTAAAAAGATTATTTTATTAATTCAAATTTGCATGACCCTCCATTGGATTCAAAATAAAATTAGCTCACCGTACCTTGGACTAAAATTAGAAAGGCATGACCCTCCCCTATTTTCCTCCAGGGACCCCCTTCTGTAAATTCCGACTAGTCCCTTAGCTGAATATGTCTTGAGAGATTAGCTGACAACAGGGCAGTCATAGGCCTAATCATCACATTAGACAGCGTACCGTAGTACCCTTTTTCCTTAGGAGACTGAAGAAGTTCAGCCTGGGTCCCAAGGTTCTTTGGGCTTTCTGCAGATGCATCATTGCCTGGTCTGGGAACTGTACCAACCTCAACCACAAAGCATTGATGTGCAAACAGCCAATACATCAGTGGATGTGAGCTCCCCTCTATCCAGGACGTTAACAATGGTTAACAAAGCCTGTAGGATTATCAAGGACCCAAACCATGGACTGTTTGAGCTGTTACAGTCTGGCAAGCTGTTCTGTAGCCTCAATGCCTGGACCGGACCAGCAGGCTCCAAACCGGGACCAGGGTCGGATTAAGACTCTGTAGTGACCACAGTGTAGTGCCCTTTCTTTTCTTTACGCAAATAGTGAAAATAGCGAAGAATTGTGAAAATAGCAAAAATAGCCCATCTACAAGCTTGTGAGCTTTGTGAGCTTGTAGATGGGCTATTTTCGTGGGTGTTATGGTATACCTCTCCCTTCAGGGGTGGTTGTGGCTGTAATGGGAACATAAACAGAAAACAATCACGGAACTTCACGGGTTCGGGGAAGTTTCAGGTTGTGGAAGATTCTGGGTCTTCTTCATAGTCGAAAGGAGTTACAGTATATGTCAGAGCACTGACACCTGGTTAAACTGCTGGTTTTCGTGTTGTTCGTTGTGTCCGTCTTAATCAGTGGTGGACAGTAACAATACTTGAGTAGGCTACTGTCCTTAAGTGCATCTGTTGAGTATATCTACTGTCCTTGAGTATTTGTGTTGTTGTTGTTGTTGTTGTTGTTGTTGATTTCTTTGGGGATTTTTTTTTGTAAATACAGCAACACATTGTACTTTGTAACATATAGTATAACAATATAATAGTATTTTTAAAAGCAAGTACTCCAGTATACTTTAACTCAAGTATACAGATTTGACAGGGAGACTTTCACTTGTAGTAAAGTAATATTTGACCAGGAGTAGGCTATCTAAATTATTATTTGATTCAAGAGCTGGGGCTGAGTACTTTGTAATTACACCACTGTAATTAATGCACACTAATTTGGATGCTGACACGTAAGCAGAGCACTAGACTTTAAGTGTTTGTGTCTCTATACCAACCCAATTACTTTCATTAGGTTCAAGATGCTTTGTCAGTACACACTGCGATGGTGGAACTGAATGAACAAAACAGACCTCTGCAGTATCCAGGCAGCTACACTCCAACTCAAACCCCATTCATTTCCCCATAAGGATTACCGAAAATATTTATACATTATTTTAAGCCTGGAACCAATCATGACAATAAAACATTTGATTAGATGTTTTGAAAAATATTTAAATATATTATATACTATATTTGATTTTTCTTTGCATTTTTTAAATATTTTTTGACAAATGTTTTATGGCCATGATTCACCAAGGAGCCTGGATGGCTTGGTTCCAGGCTTAAAATAATTTATATACGTATTTTCGGAAATCTCTATGGGGAAAATGAATAGGTGTTCTGTATGGCACCAGACCACATGGGTAGATTGATGCTGTGTGTGTGTGTGTGTGTGTGTGTGTGTGTGTGTGTGTGTGTGCGCGCGCGTGTGTGCGCGCGCGTGTGTCACGCATGTATTAAGACAGAAGCTACAGTACACACACAGCACCTTACACACCAAATAGGAGTTTTAAAACGACAGTTCAACTGAGAGCCGGAACAATTCATTCCTAACATTCCTCACCTATCAACTCAATTACCTCATTTGGCCCTGTACCAATCAGATCAATCTAGCTCTTATTTGACTATTAAAGAAATAGTAGATATACAAGCTCATAGCACACGCTATGAGCTTGTATATCTGTTTTGAAAAACAAATCGTGAAAATGTGTGCAAATCTATTTTTTTTTTACTCAAATCTTTGCTTCTAGGGGTCCCTGGAACAACATATTTTGAGACGGGGGGGGTATGACAAATACATATCATTTTGGGGGGTCCTTGACATGAAGAAAGTTACAGAACCACTGAGCAACATACGTTTTTCAGAAAACTGTTAGGATTTAGAGGACATTTGTAGAATCCCCAGAAGCAAAGATTTGAGTTACAAATGTTCAAAGATTTGCACACATTTTTCAACAAGTAGCAGATCTACAAGCTCATAGCGTGGCACTCTGTGCCACGCTATGAGCTTGTAGATCTGCTACTTTTTGAGTAGCCAAAGAAATCTGAAAATGACACAGATGCGTTCCCGGTCTAAATGGGTTAAAATGACTGCTCCTCCTTCCTTGTCTCAGTTATACTGTACCTCCCCAACACACACCACCCAGCAGCAGGCGCCACCAGGATTGGCTCTATGGGGGGCTTCAGTGCCCCCTGCCTTCCATCAGGCAAGGAACTTATATAAGAAGGAAGGGAATCGCTGATGTGCACCATTGATGCACATCAGGGATCATGGCTGGCTTGTACAAGTACAAAAGTATTGGCATCAAAATGTACTTAAAGTACCAAAAGTAAAAGTACTCATTATGCGGAATGTCCCATTTTGAAATGTATAAAGATCTTTTGAAAATAGCTGATCTACAAGCTCACAATGCGTCGCATTGGAGTAGAAGTAAAAGTATTGGAAATTGGAAATACTCAAGGAAAGTACAAATACCTCAAAATTGTACTTAAGTAGGCTACAGTACTTAAGTAAATGTACTTAGTTACTTTACACCACTGCCAGAAACACATAAAGAGCTAGCCGTAAATTACCTTTACAGGTCTGTAACTCTGAGAGTGTTCAAATGGAACGGGTCCATTTGGTTCCATTTGCGCACTCTCAGAGTTATAGGGGTCCTTGAAAATAAAAAGTTAGAGAACCACTGTCCTAGTGGATTCCTAATGTGCCATAATAGTGTCATAGTAAATCAGTGTCATCCAAATTCTGAAGAAAACCTGGAGACTGACATTCAGTAATTGGGTCGATTTATATGGTCGAATGCCTCAAAGAAAGACTTTAACCAAACTCCAATTAGTGCAGAACAAGGCAACACGGCTTGCTCTCCAATGTCCATTTAGAACTAACATCAACACCATGCACTTCCATTTAGAATGGCTAAAAGTTAAAGACAAAATGACTGCTGCACCGCTACTTTCAACATGAAAGGTTTTATATTCCAAAACCCCATCATTTCGGTACAGTCAGCTGAAACGCAATTTAGAGTCATATATGCCACCAGACAGGCAACACAAGGTCGGTTTTCACTTCCCAAGGCAAACACAAATTATTTAAAGCGCACAGTAGAATGCAGAGAAATGGAAACATGGAACTCTTTACCACTGTTAATCATCAAAGTGACACAGAAATCACTCTTTTCAAAAAGCTAGTAAAGAGACACCTGGGAAAATATTTGTTGTAGGATGTTCCAGAATGTTTTTAATGCATTTTAATTTGTCTTACTGTGTATGTGTTCTTAAAGAGTTTTGTATATGGACTATAAAGTTTAACGTACTCTTTCTTTTTTTCCTTTATGTTTTGTCTTTTTAAATGTACGTTTTAACTTTTAAATGCATGTATTGTATTTTTATATGCGGACCCCAGGAAGACTAGCGGTGCTTTAGGGCACAGCTAATGGGGATCCGAACAAATAAACAAACAAATAAACAAACACAATTATAATGTTATGTAAAAAACTAAACATATAAAATTAGTCACGGACACGGACAGGTCTTGCCACGGACACATGTGTCCTGTACGGACACATTGATGACCCCTGAGTCGCTCATGGGTGGCAAACTTGCACCGGGCGTTCAGTGAAAAACACTGCAGTGAACGAGAGCCAACTGGACCATCCTGTGAACAAACATTATTTCCGAACGATTGCGACCTTTGTCTTATAATCGATCCAGGAATATAAAAGAAGACATATCACAGGTTGTTTTATGATTAGGCCTATATATATATACTAGTTTTTCGATGTGCACACAACGCTATTTGTTGCGGCTAAATGTCTTGGTTCAGCAATAGGCTCTATTCACAGCAGCCATATTATGAAGACATTCACAGGTGTTACCAATGATACTAATGAAGGCTCTGTTCCATTTACTGTAGCACAGTGGTTTCCACGACCCCATAACTCTGAGAGTGTACAAATGGAACCAAATGGACCCTTACGGGTCCATTTGGTTCCATTTGTACACTCTCAGAGTTACACACCCATAAAGGGCCATTTGGGAGTGTTTCCAGTGAGCCAACATGCACAATATCAGCACCCTGACTCTGTTTGACCAGAATGGAACAGAGCCTTCATTAGTATCATTGGTAACACCTGTGAATGTCTTCATAATATGGCTGCTGTGAATAGAGCCTATTCCCAACCTTTTACTGGATCAGGGCCCATTCGGAAAATCTCGAAAGCGTTCGTGGCCCTCCCATGGTCCCATATAACCATTTAACACGGCTAGTAAGTGGTCGGCCGTGTGATCGGTGGGCCAGCACGTGCGCTTTCCCCGTGCCGTCAGCCTCAGATGGCCTGAGGCCCGGAGCTGGAGGTCTGATTTAGGACGCCCCAGCACGGGGGCCAGACAGAGAACCCTGCAGCACCTCTCCAGCAATCTCACTGATTTAAATCCCTGTCTGCTAAAAGGACATCTAATGGAATGCAACCGCCGTAAATACTGTCTTTCAGATATGAGTATTCCTGCACTATCTGCACTGGACTGACCTCATATGACTTGTTTACAAACGCAGCACATTTTTTACATATCTGTATGTTTTGTTTTTAACAGCAAGAGCAAACTTTTTTGTATTTTTTACATTATTTTCTTTTTTCTTTCTGTTTTTCTAGTTGACCTATATATTTTATTGTGCATACATTTTAGTTTTCATTGAACGCTTGCTTTTGCAATGGAACCGTATGTTTGCCATGTTGCCAATCTACCCTTAGAATTTAACTGAATTGAATTAATAGAGAGAGAGAGAGAGAGAGAGAGAGAGAGAGAGAGAGAGAGAGAGAGAGAGAGAGAGAGAGAGAGAGAGAGAGAGAGAGAGAGAGAGAGAGAGAGAGAGAGAGAGAGAGAGAGAGAAAGAAAGAAAGAAAGAAAGAAAGAAAGGATGGATGGATGGAGAGCAAACGAGAAAACGAGGGCAAAACACAGTGAGAGAAAGAAAGAGAGAATGTTGTGAATGAGTGATAGAGCTAGAGAAGAGAGAGAACAGAACAGAGGAGAGGAGATCCTTAGCTCTCTGATCAATCCAATCGATCAGGGCCAGTCTGCTGTGATGTTAAAACGTCTGCTTAGCTCAATACAGAAACTACTGACCTATTAACCCATTAAGACCTCTACACAATGCCTTCTACATCAGTGGTTCTCAAACCTTTTTGTGCCAAGGACCCCAAATTGATATATGTAAATGACAGCAGCATTTTTTTGGGTGAACTATCCCTTTAAGGTACAGTCAGAAAGTGACAATGTTTTATTTATTTTTGTTAAAAAGTTATATTGTGATAGTTATCATTGCTAGAGAGTGTTTGTTCAGTAACAGGGGTCTACCCGTCTCTCCAGTTCTTTAATAAACAGCAAATACATTTTCCAGTGGGTTGCCAATTTCAGTCAATCAGGAAAGAGTACCCATTCATTAGCTTAGGTTTTACAGTGTTCGGTCCTGACCGATAGGAATCCGGTTTCCACTTCCTGTCACTCCCTGTATAGGTACAACCTGTTTCTGACTCAGACATTTATTGGGAAGGTTGATGGGTTTATTGTGTTTAAAATTAAATGTGTGTGTGTGTGTGTGTGTGTGTGTGTGTGTGTGTGTGTGTGTGTGTGTGTGTGTGTGCGTGTGCGTGTGCGTGTGCGTGCGTGCGTGCGTGCGTGCGTGCGTGCGTGCGTGCGTGCGTGCGTGTGTGTGTGTGACCAAGGATTATAAAAGATGTAATAAATGAAAGGAAAGTAGCTTTCATAAACAAAGATGTTGGTGCACTTAAATTGACAGAAAAAAGCTTTAAAATTTAGGCAGGCAAAATAGTCACATAGACAGCGTCTACAGGATGTGTTTAAATAATAATCCCAAAAGGGCGTGAGACACTATGAAATCTATGACAGTGATGTCATCCCCAACCAAACCTATTGTGACAGACAATGAACTTGGGTTTGCTAATAACTTAAATACTTTTTTTTGCTAGATTTGAATCCTTGGACAATTCCTGTAAGTGCACTGAAATACTTAAAGCTGTAACAGCTGCCCCCTCAGACAGAATTATCATCACTGAAGAGGATGTCAGGAAAGTGTTTCAGTGTACTAACACAAGGAAAGCTAATGGGCCGGACGAGTGCAGTGCTTTTCTCCTCAAGAATTTTGCATCTGAGTTAGCTCCAGTGTGGCAACTAATATCTCAAACCTCTGTAGACACACACAATTCCTCCTTCTTGGAAAACATCACACATGAAACCATCACCCAAAATCCAATGTCCAAAAGAACACAAGGACTATAGACCCAAAGCTCTTACTTCAGTGATTATGAAATCGCTTGAAAGAATACTGTTACAACATCTATAACTAAAGACATATTTGATCCCTGTCAGTTAGCCTATAAGAAGGATTTGCGGTACAGAGGATGCGGTTGTCACACTGGTCAACTTAATTACAAGTAATTAAGTATATTTACTCAAGTACTGTACTTAAGTACAATTTTGAGGTACTTTTACTTTACTGGAGTATTTTCAATACTTCTACTTTTACTCCACTACATCTCAGAGGCAAATATTGTACTTTTACTCCACTACAATTATTTTAAAACTATGTTATGCATAGGCTTTTTTTAAATAGACGATCTACAAGCTCACAACGCGTCGCATTGTGAGCTTGTAGATCTGCTATTTTCAAACATTTCAGTACTTTCACTTTTGGTACTTTAAGTATATTGATGCCAATACTTTGAACACAGGCCTTTTACTTGTAACAGAGTATTTCCACACTGTGGTATTGCTACTTTTACTTAAGTAAAATTACTTTTTCCACCACTACACCTAGATAAGTCTAATGAGAATCATGCAAGGGTGCTATTTTTAGACTTCTCTTCAGCTTTCAATACAATACAGTCTGATATTCTAGTGTCAAAGATGGTACAGCTGAATCCATACTTAATTCACTGGTATGCTTCCCTCCTTACTAACAGAGTACAGAGGGTTGAAAGTGAACAGAACCAGAATCCTCAGCATTACCTATTAATGTGGGTTCTCAAGGGTTGTGTAGAAGCTCAGCTGTACTTTTCACCCTTTATACTGATAGCTGTTGTACTTGAGGAATGCCTGTCTGAATACACACCAGACCAATACGTTCTAAAGTAAAGATGATGCAGTTTGGATCTCTCTATTACAGTTCCAGTGATCCTGGACTACATCTACAGAGTAAATAGGGTGGTTGAGTGGAGTGATAAGAACACTCTCCTCATCAACACAAAAAAAGACATAAGAGATTGTTTTTGGTGCACCAGAGATACACAGATCCCCCATTACTATTCATGGTGAACAGATCAACCAGGTCGTATACATACGGGAGTAGTAATAGACCTTTTGTCACGGAAAGATCAAATTGAATCAGTGGGTAAGAAAACAAAGCGAGGAATTTATTTCCCTCTGCGTCTAAGATCCTCTGGTGCAAGTAGGATAAGGATAAGGATAAGGATAAGTGATTCTTCTTTTGTTTTTAACTTCTGTTATTACGAGTGGTACTGTGGTACTGCCTGGTATGGATGTCTGTCTGTCGCTTTAAAGTCACAACTGCTGCAGCAACTGAACATTTGTTCAAAGATTGTAGGACGACCACTTGTGTCGTCCTACTCTATAGACTCTATAGACCCCTTAACAGACGACGTCACACTGATAAGAACCAGTATGCGTGCAACCAGTATGCGCTAAATGAAACCCATTCTATCAGGTCTCGCCAGGACGTGCCACACTAGCCAACACACAAGAGGGGGTTGGGGTGTGCTGAAACTAGCGCACCCCGAAACAACAGGTTGGAAATTGATTGCGTGAAACAATCACCTGCGCATCCAGTCTCAATGTTAGTAAACAATTAATTGGTCTATACATCTACATATAATAACAGTATGCTAAGGTTGGCAAGGAATGTCACTTCAATCAATAGCCAGGTTTTGTATGGGGAATATACGTAGGTTGCTGCCTTCAGGAAGGAGATATGGTGTTCCAATATTCAATAAGGTCAGACTGAAGAGGTCCTTTGTCCATTAGTCAACTTTGAGGCTTCATTTAGAATCTGCATGGCCAGGGGTATAGGCTGAACGGTGGACATTGCTCTTGTCTTCATGTTTTTTAGGGATGTAATTTATTTTGTTTTGTTGCATGCATGGCTGCTGGGTCACAAGACAAATTTCAGTCAGAGCTGTTAATAAAGTAATATCGTATCCTTGTGTGTGTGTGTGTGTGTGTGTGTGTGTGTGTGTGTGTGTGTGTGTGTGTGTGTGTGTGTGTGTGTGTGTGCGTGCGTGCGTGCGTGCGTGCGTGTGCGCGTGCGTGTGCGCGTGCGTGTGTGTGTGGGGGCGGGGGGTGTTTGTTGTTGGTATCTGTCTATTTCTTTATTCCCTTTGAAGATTATTACTTCATATTATTACTTCACTGGCATTAATATGAATATTATTGTTACTCTGTGCCTATACCTGTGGATGGACCTTGGGAAGGGTGGGAGGGCATGAGGGCAGGGGGGGAAAAGATGGGGGGGGGGGGGGCTCAACATATTGTATAAAGAGAACGGCTATACACAAAACACATACAAATGTATCTCTAAATGTGTGTATCTTCTGTAATGATTTTTTTTTTAATACAGTTTTTCAAACCCAATTTTGTGTCATTACTTTTACCAATTTCACTTGTTTCTGTATCCTGTATGAGTTTTCTCTCCTGATTGGATAACATTGGTATCCTGACCTGAACATGCATTTTCTGTTTACTAAAGAGTTGGAGAGACAGCTACTCCTGTTACTGAACAAACACTCTATCTATACTATATGATTATTTTCAGAATATAGAGCTATTTAACATGTATTGTAACAAAACAATCAATTACCCTACCTTTAAGGCTTGCATTGTACATAACTGTTGCAGTATAAACACCAAGTCAAGTTACAAAGTCTAGTCACTCCACAAAGTCAGTGTAGTTTAAGTAATTGCATAGATATTTGGGGACCACATTCTCTCCCCTCCACTCTGAGTCACTTGAGGCTATAATGAGCAGGGAGAAGATGTGATCTGGAATGGAGTATAAAGATCAAACCAATTTATTTTGTGAGATTTTGCTAGCGTTCCAGGATGTGCAGGCATTGGAAAACGTTCCTCTGCAAATATTTCAAGATGACTTCTATCTATAAAAGTGGATATTCTGGCTGGAACTTTTAGTTTTTGATTGACCTTTCCAGATAGTTTATTGTCTAATATACTTCTTTCTTGGCTGTAACTTAATAGCACTCTGTTTAGGGGTGACCGCAGCTGAAGGGACCAGGCTGCATGGGCAAACAGAAGACCCCAGGTTCGATTCCCAGCCCCGGCTTTGTGTCGAGAGCTGTCCATGAGCAAGACACTTAACTTAAAGGAGTAGTACACCCCAAAAAAACGTATTTTCTATCAATTACACGTTTCATCAAGCCTTGAATTCATGGAGATTTTTCTTTTTTTGTCGCATTCTTAAGCCAATTATTTGATGACGCCAATAATCCAATAGGAGACTGAAAGACTCTCCTACTGAGTCTGCTATTGAACGATGACCCGGTCATCAAATTATTGGCTACAGGAATGCGACAAAAACAAAAAAATCATCATGAATTCAAGGCTTCATGGTGTGTGTAATTGATAGAAAATAAGTGTGTTTTGGATAAACAAACACTCTACACTAGCAATGATTACTATCAGAATATAGAGCTAATAGCTAATTAGCACGTATTGTGGCAAAACAATCACTAACCCTATCTTTAAGGCTTGCATTCCACATAACTGCT
>NC_139940.1:51910884-51978384 GCF_963454915.1 Gymnoscopelus microlampas | reverse complement strand
AAACCCAGGGGCACCGATCCTTTTTTTGTGGCTTTTTTTGTGGAATTGTGGCTCAAGCCCCTGGGAGAAATGATGACCCCCCCACCTCCGTCGCGAGGGCCCAGATTGACATTAGCATTACAGTAGCTCGCCCATTGACTCGGACCACCTGTCCACTCATTGGTGGGGTGCGCTCCCATAGGCATGCAAATGTATACGGCTTTGTCTTCACCTGGCAGGTAGTGTATAGGCTCTATGCGCAGCAACCATATTGGAAAGAAATTGGGCCTCATCTTACTTCCTTCACAGGTGCTACCAATGATACTAATTAAGGCTCTGTTCCAAAAACAGAGTGCTGATATTGTGCATGTTGGCTCACTGGAAACACTCTGCTACACCAGTGGTTCTCAAATTGGGGTCCAGGGACCCTCATGGTTCCTTGAGGGGGTTCCAAATGTACCATTTGTACACTCTCAGAGTCATGTTGGTCCTTCAAATTAAAAAGTTTGAGAACCACTGTATTACACGAAATGTAACAGAGCCTTCATGATTATCATTGGTAACACCTGTGAAGGAAGTAAGAAAGAGGCCCAATTTCCTTCCAATATGGCTGCTGTGCATAGAGGCTTGACCTGACTTATTATTGTACACCAAGATGAAGCTACCTCCAGCCAAGAAGAGAGGGAGCGAGATGTTTCCTCAACAATTCAAATGGACAAAAAGATAATTAAAAAAACTACCTATAAGCGTTGTGCTAGTGCTTGTAGCATCTTATCTGAGCTCACTCTTTGTAGGCACTAACAGAGGACTTTGTTTATGCTACATGCTTGCCTAATACTTTTGGAGCAACAGAAAGCTCCTGTGTATGAGTACATGGATTTTGTGTTGTGTATTGTATATTTTAATGTATTGTAGCCTACCCTTTTAAAGTTTTGTATTAATGGGTTTTCGATTATTGTTTGGACCAATACAATGACGAACTAACTAGCACGTTATCTTTTGTGAGCTTGTCAATAAATGTCTTCTTGCATAATGTCGGTGCAATGCCATGAATTAATTACTTTATTGATATGGTGCTGAAATGTTAAAAATATGCTGAGTGAGTCGTGTGTCATAAAAATCCCTATAGGACATTCATTGTAAAATCGTACCACTGTGCTATTGGCAAACTGCTAATAAAGTACTCAATGAAAAAAATGTAGTTGAGCCCCCAGGAACGCGCACATAATTCGGTGCCTATATGCGGCTAAACCTAACCTTATTCCTAAACGTAACCTCAGTAAAACTATGCCTAACCTAGCCTTATTCCTAAACGTAACCTCAGTAAAACTATGCCTAAACCTAGCCTTATTCCTAAACGTAACCTCAGTAAAACTATGCCTAAACCTAGCCTTATTCCTAAACGTAACCTCAGTAAAACTATGCCTAAACCTAGCCTTATTCCTAAACGTAACCTCAGTGTACCTTATTCCTAAACGTAACCTCAGTAGAACTATGCTTAAACCTAAACTTATTTCTAACTGATCTCTATCTAATCAAGTAAAACCGGCACAGGAGCTCTAAACTAGAGTGTGCCATGATGGTTGGCCTCATGCTAAAGGCAAAGAAAACCGGGGTCATAACCTATAACATCCCCCAAGAGCACCCGCCCCTAACAACAATAGAAGGCACAGCTCTAAAGGAGGTCAGGGACTTAAATAATGGGCGCATGGGTCATCTCCACAGAGAAGGACCTTACAGTGAGGAGGGAGAGCTCTTAGTGAACATGGACCAGAGTGTGGAAATCCAACCTCCCCCGACACATCGACATCAGTTTATTTTCCGCTAGAGGTCTGTTCTCCTTTACGGTTGTGGTTCTCAAACCTTATGGAGCAGTGGTTCTCAAACTTTTACATGTCAAGGACCCCCAAAATGATATGCATTTGGCCGCCGACCCCCATCTCAAATATTTTGTTCCAGGGACCCCCAGAAGCATGAAAAACATTGAAAACCCCTGGTTATAGTCTTCTTGGCTTGTCCTACAGTATGTTTTTCTCTTGTCTCTTTCTTTTCTCTTTCTGAGGACAGCGCCCCTGGTGTAATAACTGGATGGTTGGGGGGGGGCGCACTACATTTGGACCCCCTGGTGGTCCCCGGACCCGCCGTTGAGAGCCAGTGCCCCGTATAGCTAATAATTATGCCTCTATGCAGAATAGAGGACCCCGGCTGAGTCCCAGAAACAGTGTACTAGAACGATGATGCCTTTTGGGAACGGCGCCCGTTGGGAACGCATGCATTTATAGACATAGGAGATAGTGTCATAACTATCCAAGGCAGACAGATTTGAAACACAGGACTGATGCAGCAAGGATATACAGGAGTATATACTAGGAGTAACAAAAATGATACTAATTTATAATAATAATAATAATAATAATAATAAACTTTATTTATATAGCACCACCTTTTTAAACAAAGTTACAAAGTGCTTAACGACATAAAATCAAACGATAAAAATAGGATGACAAGACAGTAACACACGATAACAGTATCAATGAGAATAAGTCTAAGGGCCCTGATGGAAAAGGCCCGGTCAACCTTGGTCACCAGCCTAGATTTTTAGGAACAACTAGTAGAGCCGAATCAGAGGATCTCAGGCTATACGGACAGGCACATAAAGGAGTAGTTCAGCCAAACCCGACTGAAAATAAATTACTTATTTCCTATCAATTACACTCCCCATGAAGCCTTGAATTCATGGAGATTGTTTTGTTTTTGTCACATTCCTAAGCCAATAGGATTATCAAATTCTTGCCTCAGGAATGCGTCAAAAACAAAAAAAAATCCATGAATTCAAGGCTTCATGGGGAGTGTAATTGATTGAAAACAAGTACTTTTTTGGGTGAACTGATCTAATCTATTTCTTTGTATCTTTGTGCCTCGGAAAGCAATGTGTTTATTTGTATTGAAAGACTAGCTGTTTTTTGTTACTTCATTGTACCTTGGGGAAATGAGTCCTTTCTCTAGGAGCAATGACAACCAGCTGCAGTTAATGTAATGCCAGTACCTTGGTCAAGGGCGCAGGCACTAGGCAGGACTATATACTGTACCTATAGGGGTGGCCGTTGCTGAGTGGTTAGAGCAGGCTTGCCGTGGCACCCTAGGGTGGCGTGACGCAAGTCAAGGGGTGGCGCAAAACACTTTGATACATTTGGAAATGTATCATCAACATCACTTCAGTTTAACCACCTCTATACTTAGTAAAACAGACGCGGATTGCACTGTATTTGGTCGGTTCTACACAAATCTACGCAAATCTCTTTGCCAAAAATAGCAGATCCACAAGCTCACAACGCGTCACGTTGTGACGCGTTGTGAGCTTGAGGATCGGCTTTTTTGGGGGGGCGAATGTTCCCCCAGGAGCACTCCCCTGGCGCAATCATAACTGCGGTGTCAGAATGCACACCGCGCAGCAGGAGTCTGGCACCGCAGCGCTCTGTGGATTCGTCTAGGGATGCTTGGGGTTCAAATCCTTTAATGTCAATTATAACGTTATTTCCCTATAAAGGAAACAAATAAAGAAAACACACACCATGAAGCCTTGAATTCATGGATATATATATTTTTTTTTTGTCGCATTCTTAATGCTTAAGCCAATAATTTGATGACCGGCGGAAAGATGCTAATGCCTCAGGTAGGAGACTCAAAGTTGACTTTGAGTCTCCTACCGGAGCGGGTCATAAAATTATTGGCTTAGGAATGCGACAAAAACGAAAAAATCTCCACAAATTCAAGTCTCCATGGGTGTGTAATGGATAGGAAAAAAAGTCATTTTGGGGGTGAACTATCCCTTTAACCCTTAACTGGTCCCAGAGGCAGTGCTGCCCACTGCTCCTGATGCTTAGAATGGGTTAAGCACATCAGAAAGACACAATTCCACTGTAAAAATGTACATCGTCTCATTTGGGTGGAAACCTCTATTGTCCAAAACTGTTAATTTTCAGGATTCAAATTCAAAAATAGCCAAAATAGCAGATCTACAAGCTTGATTTTCGCACCGCGTTTCGAGCTTGTAGATCTGCTACTTTTGATGCTTTTGTGTGATGCTGTAGTGTGATCAAATAAGGTGTTAATTTACGTAAAAACACAAAAAGAATATGGAGATAAGAGGTTTCTGCCCGACAGCAACGATATGCCAATATACAGTGACAAAAGGAGCATTATTATTAGTATTTAATTTTGAATATATATATTTTTTATTATGAATGTCTTTATTATGGGTGTGGAAGGAAACCCAACGCGAACACAGGGAGAACATTAAAGACTCCATACAGAAGGACCACCCCCGCTGCGGCTGGAAGGCGGGACCTTCTTGCAGTGAGGTAACAGTGCTAAACACAGTGCCACCGTACCGTCCTTCATCTGTCACTGACCCTGGAGGAAGACAGATGTTTTCCAGGGACTCAGGGCCAGTGTTGCCATGTCCGCTTATAATAAGCGACTTCGGGCTTGTTTTTCCCCTGTAAAGCCGCTTGTAAATATTGGTACGGTATAGTTGCGGGTTGAGTTTTTTTGGGGCTTGCTGGTCTAATGGTGTTTAAACCAGTGCTTCTCAAACATGTTCATGTCCATGGATCTCGCAACTGAAAATATTTTGTGCCAGAGGGTATAAGATTTGTGTTGTTACGATGTTTCAAAAACATTCCACATTTTCCACCTTTTTTTCAAGATTATCATTATTTTAAATAGCAGAACTACACGCTCAAAATGTGTCGCATCGCATAGCGCGGCTATTTTTAAATAGCTGTGTGTGTGTAGTGTGTAGTGTGTGCGCTCATGTGGGCTACAGTAGCTTCTCATGGGCTTGTTTTCGTAGACCTGACCGCTTGCTTCTCTTGCAAAATCTGGCAACACTGCTCAGGGCTCGTGTTTGATTCCCATGATGAAGCACCAACAAAGGAAAGGAATGGCTCCCCACCATCTGCTGGACTGCCTGGGGTCCCATGGTGTCCATGTGGGAACTGTATAGGGCATGACTAACCCTAACCCTGGTGAAGGTCTTCCTGGGCAAAAAACTGTTTGTTTGATTAAAGCCTCACTATGTAACCTTTTTAATGGATACAGTTTTATATTGTCCAATCTGCATGGTAGAGTATGTTAATACAATATAACTTATACAGCTGGGGTGGTTGTATTTAGTCTCCCTGCTCTTCTATTGAGACATTTAGATGGTGTCAAAGGTCATGTCTCACCTAGACACAGGATCTGAGTCATCTGACACAAATTTTGACCTGATGGTCAAGATTACATTTCTCCCCTGAGCAAGCAGGCAGGCTTTATTAGATCAATGGTAAAAAACTTTAGGACCTGCGCAGGAAACCGGGTTCAAATCCGGGGTAGAAGCAAACATATAGCAAACAATTGCTGGTCGACAAGCTCACAAAGCATTGCATTGTGATGCATTGTTAGCTTGTACTGCGATTGTTGGAAATGTGTACATTTTTTTTATTGTTTTAAAATTCCCTTTTGATTTTGTTTTAACATTTATGTATTTATTTATTCATTAATGAATGTATTTATAATGTTTGTGTGTGTGGACATGTTTATCTATAATGCCATGTCCAAAATATGGACAGGACAGTGTTATAGTGTGCAGGCATTACCATGCTTAAGTTTAACCCATTAAGACCTGAGGCCAATTCTACATATGTCTTCTAAATCAGATTTCTGAAAACTTATGTTGTTCAAAACCTTTTCACCTGGACTCCCCAAAATGATATGTATTTGGCCGTCGACCCCCATCAAAAAATATATATAAATATATAATATTTTGTCCCAGGGACCCCCAGAAGCAAAGATTTGAGTTAAAAAGGATTGCTTTAAAAATAAATAGATATATATATATTCAAAGATTTGGACACATTTTCACGATTTTTCTAAAAAGTTGCAGATCTACAAGCTCATGTGCGGCACGAAGTGACACACTATATCTGCTATTTTTTCCAAACATTATTTATATAAATAATTTTAAGCCTGGAACCAAAACTCTGAATTGAATATTTAATTATATTATATACTTTATTAAATAAATACCCTTTTTTCCCTGTTTTCAAATATTTGTTGACACAGAATCAAATGTTTTATGGTCATGATTCACCAGGAGCCTGGATGGCTTGGTTCCAGGCTTAAAATAATTTATATTAATATTTTCTCTACGGGAAAAATGATTGGGATTTCTATCCGTGGCACCACAAAATGGCCACCACTGCTATGCCCTATACCGCTAGGGTCTGTCCTGACCCGTTGGTCCCTGCCTCCCCCGACTCGGCCAGTGGTTCCCAAATGTTTCAGGCATGCCAACCCCAAAATATTCATATTTGAACTGGGGACCCCCTAGCCTCGTAACCCCCCACCGGAAATCGCATGCATTTGCATTTGATTTGAATGCAAATGCGAGGCGGGTGGGGGGTGGGGGGTTTACGAGGCTAGGGACCCCCCACCCTGAGAAGCTCTTGGAATTGTAGGAGTTGAGGCATTACATTTAGTTTGACTCGGTTCCACAAATACATATTGTGAAATTAGCCGATCTACAAGCTCACGCCGTTGTAAGCGTGTAGATCAGCTATTTTAACAACATTTGCCTCTTTATTGGTAATATTTGACAACTTTTTTTTTGAGGTGTTAAAAATATCTTAAAAGTGGTTTGGGGACCCCCCTGGTATCTGTCTGTCTCTTATATGTCATCATGATTTGTGTGCGTGGGGAACTCATTTGAAATAAGCTCAGTGCTTTAATGAGTCTTCCAGTTTAGTAGACCTTGTATTGTGAATTTGTACTTCCATGTACTGCTGTTCTCATGTCTTACTAAATAAAGTACATCAATCAATCAATCAAACCTGAACCACTGTCCTCGACCACCGATTACCAATGTTTTGACCAATATTTTTTTTCAATTCGAATAACTTGTAACTTGTAATGTAACTTATAAGCAAACAAATAGCCTATAATAACGAACCTGTAATTTGTGTTTATTATTTATTTTTACTTAGACTAATGTCATGTTAGAACGTGATTCTTTCACTTTGTTTCATGTAGAGCAGATTGAATGTGACATTAACTGGCCTTGCCTGGCCTTGCCTCGATTGTGGATAGATACATTTCTTTTGCAAAGACAGTGCACAAATGGAACCAACCACGGGTCCATTTGGTTCCATTTGTGCACCTTCAGAGTTACGGGGGCCCGTTGCCAATGCATAATAAACTGGGGTTCAGATAGATAGATAGATAGATAGCTAGACCAGAGACAGCACAGCAGTTAAGATACAGTAGGAGAAGTAATGCAAGATACAGCAGGGTAAGAAAGAAAAAAAACACACAAAATAACCATCAATAATGAACAAACAGTATACAACACTATGCACCCTCTAAAAAAGCAGACGAATGATCCATGGGCACTAGGGAAATATGGGCACCAAAACAGAGGGGGCACTAGGGAAATCTGGGCACTGAAACAGAGTGGGCACTAGGGAAATCTGGGCACCAAAACAAAGTGGGCACTAGGGAAATCTGCTCACTAAAACAGAGTGGGCACTAGGGAAATCTGGGCACTGAAACAGAGTGGGCACTAGGGAAATCTGGGCACTGAAACAGAGTGGGCACAGGGAAATCTGGGCACCAAAACAGAGTTGGTACTAGGGAAATCTGGGCACCGAAACAGAGTGGGCACTAGGGAAATCTGGGCACTGAAACAGAGTTGGTACTAGGGAAATCTGGGCACCGAAACAGAGTGGTCACTATAGGGAAATCTGGGCACCAAAACAGAGTGGACACTAGGGAAATATGGGCACCGAAACAGAGTGGACACTAGGGAAATATGGGCACCGAAACAGAGTGGGCACCTCTAGTGGCCACTCCTCTCACCAAAAGTGCCCACTCTTATCTAGTGCCCAGTCTTCCCCCCCAAAAAATGGTGCCCAGATTTCCCTAGTGCCCAAGGTGGTGGAGTAGCCTGCCTGTGTGTTTAGTGAAGGAGAAGAGAAAACCATGGACCATGGAGGAGGAGGAGGAGGAGGAGGAGGAGGAAGAGGAGGAAGGATTAGATTTTTTATTTTTTTTTGCACGCGGCCCGGGCCGGGCGTCGTGTGTGACGCGTAATATGACGTGATTCATGCGCGCCAACATATAGCGCGAGCGAGCGCCGTCGCGAGCGAGTGACGTCACCGGCTTCTTCAGCCCCCGTCCGTTGTTTGATTGTTTGTTTGATTCAGAGAGAGAGAGAGAGAGAGAGAGAGAGGCGTTCAGACCCCTACAGCTACACAGCGAGCAGGTGAGAGGCTAACGGCCAACAACAGAGCTATCTATAGCGTTTATTCATGTGTTTAAGCCGCTAAGCGACGCGTTACGAGCGTTTTATAGGGTTTATATGGCGGAGCGGCGGGTTTTTTTTTTACACGATGGTACTGAGAGAGAGAGAGCAGGGAGAGAGAGAGAGAGAGGGGGAGAGAGCGGGTAGAAATGGTGCAGTGCTACACACACACACACACACACACACACACACACACACACACACACACACACACACACACACACACACACACGAGGAGACCCACCGCCACACGCGGGGGACAGGCCACGGACACCGAGACCCGCGCGCACGCTCACGCGCACGTAACGCACGCATGCACGCACGCGCGTACACACCACATACAGGGAGGATATAACACGCACGCGCGCACGCACAGCGTTTTTTTTACTTGAGTAAAAGTATCAATACCGCAATGCAGAAATACTCTGTTACTAAATAACAGGCCGGAATCCAGAATGCACCTGAGTAAAAGTATTGGTATTGAAATGATGTACTTGCAGTATCAAAAGTAGAAAGTGCTCATTGTGCAGAGTGTCTGATTTCTAAACAAGTTTTCAAATGTGTGAAGTGTATAACAATCTTTTGAAAATGGCAGATCTGCAAGCTCACAATGTATTGTGAGCTTGTAGATCTGCTATTTTCAGAAGGCCGAAATGTATGTAGGGCTGAAGTGGTTAAGGTATGTTTTGTAGTAATAATCAAAATCCACAAAGTAACTAGTAACTAACATTTTCAAATACTTGTAGTGGAGTTAAAGTACAATATTTGCCTCTGAGATGTAGTGGAGTAAAAGTACTGAAAATTGGAAATACTTCAGTAAAGTAAAAATTACCTTTAACATTGGACTTCAGTACACCACTTGAGTAAATGTACTCAGTTACTTTACACCCCCCCCCCCCACACACACACACACACACACACACACACACACACACACACACACACACACACACACACACACACACACACACACACACACACACACACACACACGGTGGTGTCCATGTGGTTCTTTAAAGTTGCAGGTCTAACAGGGAGATGAGGTTGTGACCTGTGTGTGTTTGTGTGTGTGTCCTTTTTCATGATCTCCATCTGTAACTAATTAATGTAATCAGCTAGGTTGTTTTTTTACTATTTGATGAAACAGGTCCATGATAGAAACACGTTTTTTTTAAAACGGCAACATGTTTGATTTAACTTCCTTTTTTATTTCAAAGTGGAACTGATTCTTCGTTCTATCAAATGAGCGTAATCCGGCTTTTATGATGTTTAATAATGTAGAGAGAAGAAGACATTATGAAATATTAATGTGGCGATAAGTAGGACAGTTAATCGAAAGAATACTCAAAATCGCAATGTGAAATTCTGCAGTTTTCAAATCGCAGAGGCTGCAATACCTTTTATAAAAGAATTTAATATTTGGTCCACAAAGCCAATACGGTACGTAATATGTAAATTTCACCCGTAAATATGAAGGAAAAGGACCATAGTAGTGTAGGCTATGTTTAGCTCACTGTCTAGAAGTCATATACAGTACACTTTACATTACTGTTGACAATTTCCATTTGACATTCCAAGAAGCCATTGGTTTCCATTAATTTCAGTCTGGTACTGTGTGCAAATTGTATTCAATGGGCTAAACCAGTGGTCTGGGGACCACCAGTGGCCAGGAGGTTCCGGGTCCTTGAGGGAGGTTCCAGGTGGTCCCCAGCTAAATGATGGAGAGCTGGTAACCGAATGGACCCTTATTAGATCTTTAACTCTTCAGAGCGTAACATGAAACCAAATGGACCCTTGCGGGTCCATTTGGTTTCAGTTTACGCTCTCAAGAGTTAAATTATTGTTAAACATCTGCGTTACTTAATCAAAGAATTGTAATTTTGACCGTTTGCCTGTCATCCTATGGTACCACATCAATACAGCATGGATTTGTGGACACAATTAAACAGAATAGGCTCTATGCACAGCAGCCATATTATCACTTCCTTCACAGGTGTTACCAATGCTACTAATGAAGGCTCTGTTCAATTTAGTGTAGCACAGTGGTTCTCAGATTTTTTCAATTTCCACGACTCCCATAACTCTGACTCTGAGAGTGGGTCCATTTGGTTCCATTTGTACACTCTCAGAGTTACACATCCGTAAGGGGCCATGAGGGTCCCTGGACCCACATTTTAGACCCACTGGTGTTGCAGAGTTTCCAGTGAGTCAACATGCACATTATCAGCACCCTACTCTGTTTGACCAGAATGGAACACATGTGAATGTCTTTACATTACATTACAGTCATTTAGCAGACGCTTTTATCCAAAGCGACTTACAATAAGTGCATTCAACATAGGTAGGGAACGAAACTACTAATCACCAGAAGTCTTAAGTGCATTTCCTGCAAAAACAAGCAACCAAGAGTATACCTAGCGCTAAGGTAAAAGTGCTATTCAGCTACCTACTTTCTTAAACAGATATGGCTGCTGTGAATAGACCTTATTGAAGCTTGACTTGAATTGAATAGCAATATTAGTCGGGAAAAAATCGATCGATATTCTTCCTCCAATCTTTCAGCCCTAGTGAGAAGAATCCAACAAGTCATCAGTGACTTTTTTGACAACATGGGTATCTGGAGTTATTTAGCCTATGCATGTCTATTTTAAATTACTTTCAACCTAGCGTAGCTATCTTGAGCATGTCATTATAGGCAACCTGTTAAAAAAAAATAGCAGATCTACTAGCTCACAATGTGTGAGCTTGCTGTTTTCTTTACTTTTGGAACAGGGCTTAGGTTTAAATAAAATAAATGTGTATTCTATACCAGTGGTTCTCAAACTTTCAAGTCAAGGACCCCAAAATTGATACGTATTCTGCCGCGGACCCCCATCTGAAAAGGTTTTGCGCCAGGGACCCCCAGAAGAGAAGATTTAGGCCCATGTTAAAATTCAAACATTTTTCGATTTAAAACTAGCAGATTTACAAGCTCGCAGAGGTGATGCGCTGTGAGCTTGTAGATCTGCCATTTTTGAATATCCAACATAAAAATGGATAAAGTGGTTAAAATGATTGTGATGCCACATTGACTACTTTTGCTGGGGACCCCCTGGAACCCCCCCAAGGACCCCTGAGGGTCCCCGGACCCCACTTTGAGAACCAATGTTCTATACAGTACTTACTTATTTGCTTGAGTTGTTCATCTGTGTCACTTTAAATTTCATTGGCTATTCAAAAATAGCAGATATACAAGCTCATAGTGCGGCACTGAGTGCCGCGCTATGAGCTTGTACTATGTAGATCTGCTATTTTTGAAAAAACGTGAACAAATATTTTTAATATTTTTTTCAAAAATCTGTTAGGATTTAGAAAACATTTTAAGAATCGGACTCAGGCCTCAATGGGTTAAAGTGAAATGTTCTTTTCATATGTTGAAGTTGTATATCATAGGGACGGCCGTAGTTCAGGAGGTAGAGCGGCCGCTTGTGAACCGGAAGGTTCCCAGTTCGATCCCGGGCTCCCCCGGAGTTAGTGTCAAAGTGTCCTTGAGCAAGACGCTGAACCCCTAATTGCTCTCGATGAGCAGGTTGGTGCCTTGCCCTTGCATGGTTTCCTCCGCCATCGGTGCGTGAATGTGTGTGTGTGACTGGGTGAATGTGATGCACAATCATTGTAAAGCGCCTTGGATAAAGGCGCTATATAAATGCACCATTTACCATTTATACTTAATTTTTGAGTGGTGCCAACCACTCCTATATCTGACTTTGTCTGTGTGTCCGGGTGTATGTATGTCCAATAAACATGATGACAACATCAATACGGGGCTCCTCAAAGGCACCACTCTCTTCACACAGGGTGTGATTTTTTTTTTGTATCTGTCAACTCGTTTTTTCTTTTTCACTTATAAGTGAAATGTTCTCAAATCAAAACTTTAATCAATTCTAAGTTTTTCCAGTTGACTTGAGAACCTGGTACGTTTTGACATAACGTCTGTAGTAGGTGGTCCAGGTCTGTCCAAAACGGGGATGGGCCCGCGCTGCGATAGTGAGTTGAACTATTCTAGGAACACAAAAGTCTTGTCTAAAAAAAGGTATCCACTCTGACCTGCGGTTTTCATTCGATCACAAGGTTTATTCTTCCCCATCTTTTAAACTCGAGATATTAATAGGATCTCTGTGTTGTGTGTGTGTGTGTGTGTACAATGTCCTTGTCTCGTGTGTGTGTGTGTGTGTCCCTGAATGAGACACAGCCGAGGGCAGGAAAGTAAACCCACATTTGACTCTGCTCATCTCTCTCTCTCTCTCTCTCTCTCGCTCTCTCTCCCCCTCTCTCTCTCTCTTTCCTCATTCTCTCCATTCACAAACACAGCTATCATTTCCTGTCATTCTCATCAGCGGTTTTCAGTTTTTTTTGGAGAGGCAGGGAAATTATGCATCCATGTCAGCGATTCTACAGTAAACAACAGCCGTTTGAACTCTAGGGTTTCTGTCCCTAGAAAGTTACGAATAACAATACAAAAATCAGCACAATTATTAAATAATCGCCCGATCGCAATTATTTGAGATAATCAAAATGATTACGATCAGCTGGATGAAACGAAGTGTAGCATTTCTATCATTATTTCCACATCGTTGTCCAATGTCCGACAACACTCTTTTATTAACGCTCATTATTTAGGGCAATTAAATGTAATGTTTAAATAGAAAATACCTGCTCTACAAGCTCACAACGAGTTGCATCACAATACACTGAGCTGGTTCTATTTGTGTTCTTTTGGAAGATTTAGTTTTAAAGTATCAAATTGTTAGGGAGGGATATGCCTTGTTTTGACCATAGCGCATTCTTTATTTTGGTTATTTTTTACCGGTCATTGTCAGTCACTACTTTGTATATCTTAGTAATATATTTTGTATTTTAAGTTATTTGTCGCATCTGCCCTGTGCAATCTCTGTTTACCAAGCACATACATGTAATCTTTTTTGTATATTCCAATGTTCAATGTCAAAAACACAATTATTAAGTCAATTAATCAGACGTCAACTAAAACTTCATGGTCGTGATAGTCATTATAGTACTGCAGATGTAACTGTCATTATAGTACTGCAGATGTAACTGTACAATTATAGTACTGCAGATGTAACTGCCATTATAGTACTGCAGATGTAACTGCCATTATAGTACTGCAGATGTAACTGCCATTATAGTACTGCAGATGCAACTGCCATTATAGTACTGCAGATGTAACTGTACCATTATAGTACTGCAGATGTAACTGCCATTATAGTACTGCAGATGTAACTGCCATTATAGTACTGCAGATGTAACTGCCATTATAGTACTGCAGATGTAACTCTGCCATTATAGTACTGCAGATGTAACTTTATCATTGTAGTATTGCCGCTTGGCTCTGTAGCATTGTAGCTCGGTTGAGGACGGAGGCTTGGGCATTTATTTGTATTTTTAGAGATACATGAGATGCCCACAGTGTCAACAAAGCACCCAAACTCGTTAAGGAGTGGACACAAAGTGAAATAAATATCATGATGGTTTGAAGTATTTGGAGCAACTTTTGCTATGAATCCTGTCTGAGAAACTTCTCAACCTCCTTGGCAAAAAGTTCAAAAACCCACAGGTGATGGTTGACGGATGATTCCTCTGGCACATGGATCCTTAGCGTCCCTATTCTTGGGTGAGCATTCCTGCGAAAATAGCTGATCTGTAAGCTCGCAAACGCATCGCAACACAACACGTTGTGAGCTTGTAGAGTTTTGCCAAAGAGATTTGGTGTAGGGAAAAAGGTAGCATGCCAAGTAAAGAGCCCTGGGGGGACCCAGGTCAAGTATATAGGGCAAGAGTCTCTCCCCAGTAGTAATATACTTACAAATGCTTGTGCAAGTGCAGAGAAACCTTTCCATCATTTGAAACAGGATAGTAAACACATTTTGACATCACTTGTACCAACAACAATGAATGAAGAATTCTATGCACACACGAATGAAGTGATGTCATGTTCATTCATTCATTGTTCTAATATATATGTATTTGTTATGTGATAATAATGTGATTTGTTCGAGTAGGAACAGGCTTGTTAAATGAAAAGAAGGGTTCCTTGATTTTCAACCACATGACACTTAAATAAGCAACCCGAATTCCTGCAAAAGAGATCAAGTGGGTGATTAAAAGGTGTACTAAAGTACTGCTCACACTTCTCTTTATGAACTTACAAAAAGCAACCAGAATGCCTTAGATCAGCTAATAATAAAATAAATGAATGAAACCACTTAAAAAAAAAATAGCTGATCTACCAGCTCACAATTCAAAAAGGAGAGAGAAGTGCTGCAGGGATCATTCAGTGGCTCTGAGATAGGTGCTCTTTGGTGACACAGGTAGGATCAAGTAAACAAAAGGGATTTCCAAAAAAGCACTGCTTGCCAAAAAGGTGTGAAATGCAGACTTAAAAAGAAAAGAACTCCAAGGCACTCCGTCTCATGTGAAAAATTGTAAAGGTTTATTAAGAGCAAGGCAAATGAATGTGACCCAACGCGTTTCGACCTAGAAGGTCTTCGTCAGGGTCTATCTGGCATTCTGGCTAATCAGTCACTTAAATACAGCCGTGGATGGTGTTTCAATCAATCATGTTAATGCGTTATTACGTTTAAATGACAGTTCAAATGAGCACAATTGCCCCAATAGATGAAAATAAAATAAAATAAAAAAACCAACACCCAGAGTGACAGACACCAAAAATAATCTATAAAATAACATATTGGGAAAACAGAATAAATATAATCACAGTGTGTTAAATGTTTACACTGTAAACCCAAACATGATCAGTAATCATAACAAACATCAGAGAATACCAAACATACCAGCTCACAATGTCATGATTGACTATGACATGATTGACTATTAATATAGGGACACCAGGTTGATTCTTGTCATTTCCATATTAACACACTATGTGACTGCAGTGCACACTGACAATCTTGGTGTGTTCATTCATACATTTTAATATCCAACCTTGGGAAAAGGTTACATTTCCACCTTCACCTGTCACACTGCTGCTTAGACGAGGTTTGATCCTACAGATAGTTTTATTCTACAGTTAAGTTACAATAAGTGTTTTAGTCAGTAAGGGGTTAACTACGACTCCTGACCTAGCATTTATTCTTTTTATGCACATATACTATACTAGTATTTGCCAGGGATAAATATTAAGGTTGTATATTTGGATGAAAATAGCGATTTTATTACATTTATAAATATTATTAGCCTGTCTGTAACTAAGATTCCAATGATCTGCCTGTAACTTCAAATTAATTAACAATCAGACAGAACATCCATCTAAAATAGCCGATCTACAAGCTTCACGTGACGTTTTGTGAAGCTTGCCTAGTATATCGTCTATTTTTGGCGAGCGACCGATGCACAACAATGAGGCTTTTATTAACGACGCAGGCTTAAGAAACAGGAAATACCCCCGTAGTCACAGGATTCCACAGGGTCACCAATGTCTGTGTAACAGCGACAACGTGACAGAACAGAAAGTAAACAGTAGAGAGGAAAGGAAAACGAAACCTTAGATCTCTTTCAACCACATGCACTTGTGTCATAGTTTTACCATTCACCGTGTGGTTCATGTGAGGTAAAGATAGGCTCCGTTATGATGCTAAAGTGTTGTAAAGGCTGCATTAATTGATAGTGAGGATGTCATTGTCTGTTGGAAGCAACGCCTCTTTACTGTCTGTCTTGATGACTGGAGAAGCTGTCTACTGTGGGTGAGAGACCTGTATTTAACCTCTTTCTTACTTTCTCTCTCTGGTTCTGAAAGTGCTCAGGTTGGGTGTTTGCATGGATTCAAGTTCTCAGTCACCACCTGTGGTGTACAATTTTGGGGTATTTTTTACTTTGCTGGAGCGTTTCCTATAGGCTCTATTCACAGCAGCCATATTATGAAGACATTCACAGGTGTTACCAATGATACTAATGAAGGCTCTGTTCCATTTACTGTAGCACAGTGGTTTCCACGACCCCATAACTCTGAGAGTGTACAAATGGAACCAAATGGACCCTTACGGGTCCATTTGGTTCCATTTGTACACTCTCAGAGTTACACACCCATAAAGGGCCATTTGGGAGTGTTTCCAGTGGGCCAACATGCACAATATCAGCACCCTGACTCTGTTTGACCAGGAGCAGAGCAGGAACAGAGCCTTCATTAGTATCATTGGTAACACCTGTGAATGTCTTCATAATATGGCTGCTGTGAATAGAGCCTATTATCAGTACTTTTACTTCTACTCCACTACACCTCGGACGCAAATATTGTACTTTTACTCCACTACAATTATTTGAAGACATTAGTTACTGGTTACTTTGTAGATTTTGATTATTATTACAAAACGTACATTAATCACTTCAGCCCTATACATTTTGTCCGTTTCAAAATAGCCGATCTACAAGCTCACAATGCGACCCTATGCATTGTGAGCTTGTAGATCTGCTATTTTCAAAAGATTCTTATACATTTGAAAAATTGTGAAAAGGGACATTTTGCATAATGAGTACTTTAATACTTTTGGTACTTTAACTACAAGAGTGAGCACTAAGGAAGACTGGGCACCTCCATGTAAAATGTGCTATTTGGTCCAAAATGATTAAATATTTTAAAACGAATGCCTAATATTTATACTATTGCTACCACAACCTGTATGTCCAATCATTTTGGGCATAAAGAAGTTGAAGGGTATACATTGAATAGTCTAATGATGTACCGTGTATGTTCACATCATGTATACTTAACCCATTAAGACCTGGAACTGTGTCATGTTTAGATTTGAGCTAAAAAGCATTATTTTACAATTTGGCTATTCAAAAATAGCAGATATACAAGCTCATAGCGTGGCACCGAGTGCCGCGCTATGAGCTTGTAGATCTGCTAATTTTGAAAAATCGTGAAAATGTGTGCAAAGCTTTGAATATATATTTTTAAAGCAAACATTTTTAACTCAAATCTTTGCTTCTGGGGGTCCCTGGAACAAAATATTTTGATGGGGGTCCCAACATATAATTGTGGGGGTCCTTGACATGAGAAAGATTGAGCACCACTCATATAGAAACATAGGTTTTTCAGAATACTGCTGAGATTTAGGAGACCTGTAGAATCGGCTTCAGGTCTCAACGGGTTAAAATGACCTCAGTCGGTGATTTCTTCACCTGGTTGGCAGTATGTAGAACAGCAGGAACAATATTACTAAATCATTATTTTACATATTGTGTTAATTGTTTAGGAAACAGCGCTAGTGTAGGGGCCTCTTTTCACACTGTTTCAATAATCACACATTAGGACTTAGGCCACATTTTTTCAGTCTGAGATTTAATTTTGCTCGCCTTAAACCATGTGTGTGTATTATGTCCTATGATGACACGACAGTTTGATTAGCTTGTTGCACCCCATGACTATGGTAGCCTACCTTATTCAGAAGGGGGGAGGGGAATGGAAAGGGAAAGAAATCAATCAATCCATTCACAAACACAGCTATCATTTCCTGTCATTCTCATCAGCGTTTTTCCATTTTTTTTAAAGAGAGGCAGAGAAGTGATGCGTCCGTGTCAGCGATTCTACAGCCAGTTTGCACTCTAGGACTCTGTTCCTAGAAAAATGTTATGTATATGCAGGTCTTTACACACCTGGGGCATGACGTATAAACAATGCAAAAATGCGTTTGCAAGTATTTATTATCAAACCCAGTCATATACCGGTAGTTCATTTTTCATTCGTAGACTGTGAGGCGTTTCATTTTTGATGGAAAATCTACCTCACCGAAAAAAAGACGTTTGTAATGATTCAATTGTATCCATTTTTTTCCCCAAAAGAAAATATCTGCTATACAGGTTCAGTGTGTCACATATGTTATCAGTGGAAGTGTTGACCTGCATTAGGGCCAACCTGTCTGACCTCCAGGCCTCAGTCGCTGTACCCCATTACTGTTCAACCAACCAGCACGCTGTAAAAATCCTCCCTGTTCATTCTACTCTTGAGAGTTAGGATTCTAACTGTGTACACTGTATAAATCCCGGCTCGTCCAATTTTAGCTGTAGGATGGCACAACTCTAAAGTTTCTATTTCAATGCTAAATATAAATGATGCATTTATAACGTAATGCCTTAATACGAAGTGCTTTACCATGTGCGTTACATTCACCCATTCACACACACGTTCACACACCGACGGCAGAGAAAAAAACCCCACGCACGGCACCGACCGGCTCATCAGGAGCAGTTAGCGGTTCAGTGTCTTGCTCAAGGACACTTTGACACTAACTCAGGGGGGAGCCGGAGATCGAACCAGGCAGGAACCTTCCGTTTCCCCATGCGGCCGCTCTACTATACCTCATGAGCCACTGCCGCCCCTATTTAGAGATTAAAGATGTTCCATTTCCGTTTCCCCCCTCTTCCGATACAGATCCTGATACCTGCATCGATCTGATTCCAGTGTATTGTATTGTATCTAGTTTGACTGTCGGTTATTACTGAAAATCAGTGGTGTAAAGTAACTAAGTACATTTACTCAAGTACTGTACTTTACTGGCGTATTTCCAATTGTCTATACTTTGACTTCTACTCCACTACATCTCAGAGGCAAATATTGTACTTTTACTCCACTGCAATTATTGAAGACTTTAGTTACTTTGCAGATATACATTATTACGTTATAAAACATACATTAACCACTTTAGCCTTATTTTATACCTAGGCTATTTGAACATAGCCAATGCGACACGTTGTGAGCTTGTAGATCTGCTATTTTCAAACATTTTAGTACTTTTACTTTTGGTACTTTTTTACATTTTGATACCAATACTTTTGTACTTTTACTCAAGTCAATTTTGAATCCCGGACTTTTACTTGTGGCAGTATTGATACTTTTGCTTAAGTAAAACATTTGAGTACTTTTTCCACCACTGCTGAAAATAAATCAATCCAGGAATAAATTAACAATTTATTGAATAAGTTGTGCAGACTGTGGGCTCTGGTTTTGACTTCATAGAGCGATCTGATATCAGTTAATTGATTCCAATTAACATAATTAACATACTAATTAACTGACATTGCCACTTTTATCTGTACACATTTATTCAACTTTTCTTTTCATTTAGAGCGGTCAGTGAGTGCTTTGAGTGTCAAACATTGCTGATGTACGTGTTGCGTTTGCGATATGCTCTGTACACTTGTAGATGGGACATTTGATAGACATCGGACCCAAAAATCTGGCACCTCTCCGAGTGCTCCTACAGCGCAACGCTCTGAATGAATCCATTAAGACCGGGAACGCGTCTGTGTCATTTTAAAGGGGCTACACCATGAATTAAAAAAAAATATATTATATATAAATATTGCCCCCTAAAACGTTTTAAACAGGTTGTAAGCCTAAAAAACATCCAGATATTTTTTCTCACAATCTGACTGTCTGTCATTCCAAGCTTTTTCAGATGCAATACCAAAACGTCCTATTGGGCAGGGGGGAGCTACTGAGCAATTCTGTCTGGCCATCATCAATGCAAAATCAGGGCAAGTGACATCACTTGCCCTGCCATTCTGAAATGGCCTGTTCAGACACGCCCATTCAGGAAATCCATGAAATGAGCATGAATGACTGAATGTAAAAAAAAAATATTTTTTTGGGTACAAGAGACACTGGGGAGCCCAAAAAATACTAAAAACCAAAAAAAAAAATGAAATTCATGGTGTAGCCTCTTTAAGATTTCTTTGGCTATTCAAAAATGGCTCATAGCGCTGCACTCAGTGCCGTGCTAAGAGCGTGTAGATCTGCTATTTTTGAAAAATCGTGAAAATTTGTGCAGATCTTTGAATATATATATATATATTTTTTAAAACAAACATTTTTAACTCGATCTTTGTTTCTAGGGGGGTCCCTGGAACAAAACATTTGAGATGGGGGTCCGTGGCCAAATGCATATCTAAAAATGTTTTCTAAATCCTAACAGTATGTTGCTATATCAGTGGTGCTCCAACCTTTCCATGTCAAGGACCCCAGAAATTTTATGTATGTATGTATTTGGCCACGGACCCCAGGAACCCCCCCAGAAGCAAATATTGGAGTTAAAAATGTTTGCTTTAAAAAATATATATATATATTGAAAGATTTACAAAAATATTCACGCTACATTTTTTTTAAAATCCTACTGCCGTGCTATGAGCTTGTATATCTGCTATGTTTAATAGCCAAAGAAATCTTAAAATGACACGGATGTGTTCCCGGTCTTATGGCTTAATGAACCGCATCGCCCGACTGCTCTGACTTTCCATACGACCAGAGAACCTCTCCAGCGCTGTCGGCACATTTACCATCACACCCGTTGTGTGGCCGTACGCAGTGACAGAGCAGCCAGGTTGAGAGGTGGGTCAGTATTGGGTGTCAGTATGTTGTCAGTCTCAGTGATACGGACATTATTGACAGTTTGTTACTCTAGACTGTTGTCAAATATGACACACTATATGTTGGCGAGGTTGTACCAGAGAGGAGTTGGGTGTCCAGGTGATTCAACTTGATCTATTTAATGAAATGGAGAACACATTTTTGAACGGCTACCGAGTAAAGGGGTGCTTCTGGAAAACAGGGTGGGGTTCGACTATGAAGAGATGGACGGCGGCCTCCTATTTAGTATCAAAAAGCTGTAAAAATGTATCGTAACAAACTCTGCCAGCACTCCGGATCTATTTTGTTTTCACTTTTTGAAATGTACCTCGAGCAAGAGTCAGACAGATCAGTCAGATGTTAGAACTTGTTTATAATCTTTTCTTTTTGTACGTGTGCCCAAATCAGAAACTAAGGCAGTAGTAGAGACCAACTGATCTATCGGTTTGGCTGATATGTCGGCCATTATCCGACAGCCGAAAGGCTGCCGTGTTTAGTGGTCCGTCAAATGGGTGGGCCGCGAACGCCCTAATTCTGAAAATGTTAAGGACCACTGACCTACACCAAATCAAACGGCACAAATGTGTCTCCTTCTGTCTGATAGAATGAGTAGTTGTTAACAATATGTTTCATTTGCAGACTTCATAGTACATTTAAACGAAGAAATGAAAAGCAACACCGTTCTGTTAATAATTCTGTTAACAATTAGTAGGGCAGCAAAGTAGCAACGTTTAATGGAATAGTCAACTAGCCTCATGAATGTATTTGGATGCAAGTAGGGCTGTCACTGTCACGATTACAAATTTAAGTTGACGATTCATTTTCACTCAAATAATTGCGATTAACGATTTAATTGAGTAAAAATTGCATATCCGTTTGCCTTTTAGGCCTCGTGATAAAAAATGTCACAGGGGAGATATGACAAATAACTTAAAAACACAACGAAATTAGTGACGTATTTAATCATTTTATACAAATAGCAGAAATAGCTGATCTACAAGCTTACAATGCGTCACTAAGTGACGCATTGTAAGCTTGTAGATCTGCTTTTTTCATATTTGAAAATGTGTGAACATTTTTCAACACGGAAACGATGATATATAAAAATAATTGCGACTATCTCAAATAATTGCGATTAGACAATTTGACGGAGCCGATTCTCAGTTTTATATAATGTTGTGTTCATATAATTAATGCATAAATGTTCATTTCTATTATGCTTGTGCTGAGAGGAGGAGAGAGTTAAAGGCCAATATTGGAAGCGTTGTTATTGTTACAAAGCTCCTGTACGCTACAGATGTTTACATAGTTTCCTTATCTCTAAGCTGTCTGTGTCTCTCCTCCTCTGCTCTATCTGCTAACTTCAAGTACTGAGTACTCACAGTAGTCTAATACTTTTGAGTACTTCCTAAGCCCTGCCTCCTGCTTAACTGTATCTCCTTCTCATGTTGCTATATAAACCAATGTAAAAGTATTTGTACTCCAGAAATGATTCAGGTAAAGCTGGACATTGGCTCCTTGCGCAAGTAAAAAGGAGATCTCCGTTGTGTCTGTGTCTATCTTATTCCAATGTGTGATCTGAGCCTAAGGTGTTTGTAAAATGATAAAGCAATCTATCACAATTATGTAATAATTGTGACGGGCCTAGATGTAAGGCTGTCAATGAATATTCCATTCGCCAATCTATATTCAAATATGAACCATAAATGTGAAAATCTAAATCGCGAGTTCTCGCACGGCGCAGGGCCCCCCCTGTAAACCTTGGCACACCAACTGGCCTCGCGAGATCTCGGAGCCATCTGTTTTGCAGATTTTAAAGCTGCAGCTTCCCAAGTTGTGCGCCCCTCCCTCCCTACCTCCCTCCCTCCCTCGCTGTCCGAAGACAAACGCGGGCAGAATGATGCTCGACCGAACGCACGCAAGCGCGGGGGACGGGAGTCGCGCACCAACGTCACTTCAATCGAGTCAAAACGATAATGTAGGTCAAGCCTGAAAGGGGCGATCCATCCATTCGGTAATGATGACAGACAGTTTACAACCAGACTCGACCGAAGAAGGCGACCTAAAAAAACTACCCGTTTGGAATTGGCCCTCGGGGTGAAACGTCCCCCGTCTTTTTTCTCTGTGTGCCCTTAACCCATTCAATCTGGGAACGCATCCGTGTCATAGTCATTATTGTATACTTTGGCTATTAAAAAATAGCAGATCTACAAGCTCGTAGCGCGGCACTGTAGATCTGCTATTTTTGAAAAATCTTTGAATACATATATTTTTTTTAAAACCACATTTGTAACTCAAATCTTTGTTTCTGGGGGTCCCTGGAACAACATATTTTGATGGGGGTCGGCGGCCAAATATTATTCTGGGCGGTCCTTGACATGAAAAGGTATGAGAACCACCGATATAGCAACATAACTTTTTCAGAAAACTATTAGGATTCGGAAGACATTTGGAAAGATTTGCACGTTTTGCATGATTTTTCAAAAATAGCAGATCTACAAGCTCATAGCGCGGCACTCGGTGCCGCGCTATGCGCTTGTATATCTGCTATTTTGGAATAGCCAAATAGATCTTAAAATGACACGGATTCAGTCTTAAATGGTTACAAAAGTGCAGGCTGCTATACTATCACAGTCTGACTGAATAGATAATATGTAGATTTGATCATCATTTCCCAAATTCACGACGAGGTAGAAGTTTGTTCACAGCACATCAAAGCGAGGCATGCCCAATCTCCGTAAGATTTCATTCAGTTAATAGACCTGGACATTTTTAAACCATTTATATATTACCTAACCTTATTAAAAATGAAGCCATCGAATGAGATGTAAAGTATGAATCTTTCATTTGGTCTTGCAAGAGAGCGTGTTTCTCTTGCAAGAGAGAGAGAGAGAGGTCTGCGATCTTGATGTTTTACAGTATGCCATATTTGACATCGCCTCTTGTCGGGTGGAAACCTCATAATGTCCTAAACATAGACTGTAAAAAAGAATGGACAAAGCCACTCCCCTGCTTTCTACAGAACGAAAATGAAGCCGATAGTTCAGGAACATGCATTCCTCCATCGTTAATATAGACAGTTGGCCACGCCGGAACTCAAACGCTATTGGTTGAGACCAGACACGTGACCAGCGAACCGGAAAACACCCCCAAAAATGCTATTGGTTGGGTAGCTTGTCAATCAAGAGCGGGGGCGGGGAATGAATGCTATTGGTTGTGTAGGTTGTCAATCAAATCATCCCGCCCCTCCTGGAGCATAGCCTACTTTATCGTCAATTTTAGAATAAATGGGACCATAATTTAGCAAAACGCATATCATGATGATTGAAAGGAGACTTTAAACTAGCAACTGGAAGCATATAGAATTTATGACAATTTTTATTACGGTAAGAAAATCTAGTCTAAAGTTTGTCAAAAACCCATTCACTTGCGCTAAAATTAATTCTTTCTGACACTTCAGGTCGGCGCAGGGTAAAACAGCGCCACTCTGGCCATTCATAAGCTTCCGTGTTGGCCTCATCGTAAATATCCAAGCCTTGCCCCTTGGTCCTAAACGGTTACTTTTCACGATTCAAATGCAAACGTAGCATATCTACTGTCTTAAAGATTTGATACTTTTGTGTGACGCTGTAGTATGATCAAGTATAGGGTGTTAATTTACGAGAGAAACACAAAAAGTTAGCATATGTCTGCCCGACAGCAACGATATTAAACATGAATAGATTTTTAAAAATCAAAATTTTCAAAGGTTCGGTTTATTTTCTAAAGCCCCTCCACTTCAGCCCTTTGAAAGTATTGAGCTCCGCAGCATTAGTGTTGAACCAGTGAATAATCTTTCAGTCAGTCAGTCTTCAGTTAGTCAGGAACGACCTTGTCTGTGTCCTCAGAACGCATCCCTCTCATCTGCATGAACATCTCGGTTTTCTCCCCCCTCTCTCCGCTATGGATCCGCGGAGCAGAGATTATTCTGTAAGGCCAGAAATAAAACAGAATGGTCACAAGAAGCTGAATTATTAATGTGTCAGCCTTTTACCCTGGGATTGAGTTTCAGAGTCGGGAGGGGAGTCACTCTGTCACCCTGTCACCCACACACAGCAAACCAATGTCTCCATCTATTCTATTCTTATATCTTCGGTCCCATCACGAACCCTCAGCGGAGTGTCAAATTAAAAGTGAAATGTACTGTCCTCCTGAACATGGAGCCGTAGTCACGGCAATTTTCAATTAGAGCCTGACCGATATATCCGCTTGGCCGATATTTAGGCCACTGTTTGACTCTTTTTTTTTTTTACGACATACCAAGCAAATATATCAGCCAAGCCGATAAATCTCTGCAATGGAGCGATAGTATTCAGGTGAATGTGGTTGTGATATTACTTTAGTTAACCCATTGAGACCTGAAGCCGATTCTACATGTCTCCTAAATCCCAACAGTTTTCTGAAAAACGCATGTTTCTATATCAGTGGTGCTCAAACTTTTTCATGTCGAGGACCCCCAAAATGATATGTATTTGGCCGCGAACCCCCATCAAAATATGTTGTTCCAGGGACCCCTAGAAGCAAAGATTTTAGTTAAAAATGTTTGCTTTAAAAATATATATATATTCAAAGATTTGCACACATTTTCACGGTTTTTCAAAAATAGCAGATCTACAAGCTCGTAGTGCGGCACTCGGTGCCGCGCTATGAGCTTGTAGATCTGCTATTTTTGAATAGCCCAAAGTGTAAAATAATGCTTTTTGGCTCAAATCTAAAAATGACACAGTTCCAGGTCTTAATGGGTTAAAGTAAAAGCTCTATATTCTAATGGTAATCATTGCTATATAAGAGGGAACCCATTTTTCAGCTTAAATTTGACAGTATTCCAATTTTGTCAGCTCTTTTTGTTTTGTTTCATCACTTACAAGTTTACACATTTTCTCCTGACTCGGTGAGATTGGCATCCTGACCTGTAAAATGTATTTTCTGTTTTCGAAGGACACGGGGAGACTCCATTAACCCTTTTAGACCTGAGGCCGATTCTAAAAACGCCTTCTAAATCCTGACCTGAAGTTTTCTGAAAAACTTGAAATATTTATAAAATAATTAAAACAAAGGTATGTTGCTATATGCTGTAGATGGCAACAAGAACCCCTAAAGGGGTTCCCCGTCTTGAAAGGTGTCGTTACAAATTGAAGACCAGGAACGCATCGGTGTCATTTTTAGATTTCTCTGGCTATTAAAAAATAGCAGATCTACAAGCTCATGGCGCTTCAAAACAACGTATGTTTTTCTATATCTGTGGTTCTCAAACCGTTTTCATGTCAAGGACCTCCAAAATGATATGCATTTGGCCGCGGACCCCCCTCTCAAAATATGTTGTTCCAGGGACCCCCCAGAAGCAAAGTTAAAAAAGCACACCCAGTGTGAAGAGAGTGGTGCCTTTGAATTAGTGTAACTGGTTGCATCCTTGTGTTGCAATCAGCTGCAGCTGTTGAGGCCGTGCTCAAACGGACGGACGGACGGACCCACGCACACGGTCAAGTGTGGGAGTGGCTGGCACCACTCAAAAATGTTTGCTTTAAAAATACACACATTTTGACGATTTTTCAAAAATAGCAGATCTACAAGCTGCCGCGCTATGAGCTTGTAGATCTGCTATTTTTGAATATCCAAAGGAATCTAAAATGACAGATGCGTCCCCGGATTGAATGGGTTAATAATAGCAATGCCTACGATCAGATATAGAGCTATTACAGCACTTAACCCATTGAGACCTGAAGCCGATTCTACATGTCTCCTAAATCCCAACAGTTTTCTGAAAAACGTTTGTTTCTATATCAGTGGTGCTCAAGCTTTTTCATGTCAAGGACCCCCAAAATGATATGTATTTGGCCGCGGACCCCCATCAAAATATTTAGTTCCAGGGACCCCCAGAAGCAAAGATTTGAGTTAAAAACGGTTCGCTTTAAAAACATATATATTCAAAGATTTGCACACATTTTCACGATTTTTCAAAAATAGCAGATCTACAAGCTCATAGCGCGGCACTCGGTGCCGCGCTACGAGCTTGTAGATCTGCTATTTTTGAATAGCCCAAAGTGTAAAATAATGCTTTTTTAGCTCAAATCTAAAAATGACAAAGTTCCAGGTCTTAATGGGTTAAAACAAAATCAAACATCCCTTACAGATCAGCAAAGGGACGCTTTGATACAATGTCTTTCCCCGGGGGACGGTCGGTTGGTGTTTCTGTTAGTAACACTGTGGTGGTGGTGGTGCTTTAAAACGTGCGTCCTCCTTGTCCCGTCACAGGTGCCGTGTCGCTGCCATCATCACCTCTGTCTGTCTCTCCTCCTCTTCTTCCGGGACGTCTTTGCGAAGGCCGACAGGACAACCGCGCACGCACACACACACACACACACGACCCGCGCGCACCCAGAGGACATAACCCCCACTTCCCCCCTCCCCCGCCTCCTGCGCTATGAGCAGAGGAAGAGGAGGGCCTCCCAGGGAACATTACAACTACAGGTAGGTAAGGGGCTGTCGACCGTTACACCGCATTTTTTAAGTCGGCGATTCATTGTCACGCAAAATAATGAACGATAAACGATTTAGTTTGTCATTAAGCCATTAACACATGGGGTGCCAAAACCGAAGGGTATTCGGTTTTGCTGTCTTTTTGTTTTTTTTTCGTTTTTCTCCACACGGGCGGGGCTCATCGCGCTACATGAATGGATGCTTTTTTTTTTTACGTGGATTTGCTCGTCGTGGAGTCTAGAGCTTTAAACAGCAAAGCGCAGTCAATGGGGAGAATGCTGGCACCCAACGTAAGTAGTTATGAAAAAATGCTGGCACCCAATGTGTTAAGACCTGGAACTGTGTCATTTTTAGATTTGAGCTAAAAAGCATTATTTTACACTTTGGGCTATTCAAAAATAGCAGATATACAAGCTCGTAGCGCGGCACTCGGTGCCGCGCTATGAGCTTGTAGATCTGCTAGAGTGCCGCGCTATGAGCTTGTAGATCTGCTATTTTTGAAAAATCGTGAAAATGTGTGCAAATCTTTGAATATATATATTTTTAAAGCGAACATTTTTAACTCAAATCGTTGCTTCTGGGGGGTCCCTGGAACAAAATATTTTGATGGGGGTCTGCGGCCAAATCCATATACTTTTGGGGGTCCTTGACGTGAAAAAGACTGAGCACCACTGATATAGAAACATACGTTTTTCAGAATACTGTTGAGATTTAGGAGACGTGTAGAATCGGCTTCAGGTCTCAATGGGTTAAAAAAAGATGAGTGGAAATAGCAGATCTATCGGCTATTTCCACAATTTTTGAAAACGTTTGAAAATATAACGTGACATTTAACAAAGATAACATAACAATTGTGATTATATAACAATTGCGATGATGTAATAAGTGTGACAGGCCTACAGACGGGGCCCTCCTGGTTGCTCCGTCTCTCTACCCGGGGCACCTAGGCTTTTGAACGCCCTTACCCGTACAGAGGATCTAAGCCTCCGATCCTCATTTTGCCTTGCCTTTTAGATTTGAAGGCTAGTTAAATCAGTGCCTCCTTCTAACCCATTAAGTCCGGCAACGCATCTGTGTGTCATTTTTAGATTCCTTTGGCAAAAATAGAAGATATACAAGCTCATATGACCTTGTAGATCTGCTATTTTTTGGGGAAAAAATCCACATCTGTGTGTGTGTGTGTGTGTGTATGTGTGTATATATAAAGCGAACATTTATAACTCAAATCTTATTGCTTCTGGGGATTCTACAAATATCTTCTAAGTCCAAAAAAAAAAGTTTTTTCTTATGTTGCTTAAATATCAGGGGTTCTTAAACTTTTCCATGTCAAGGACCACCCAAAATTATATGTATTTGGCCGTAGATCCCCATCTGAACATATTTTGTTCCAGGGACCGCAAGAAGCAAAGACTAGAGTTAAATATCTATCTATCTATATATATATATATATATATTCAAAGCAAAAATGTAAACATAAATAAATAGCAGATCTACAAGCTCATAGCACGGTACTCTGTGCCGCGCTATGAGCTTGTATATCTGCTACTGTTTTATAGCCCAAAGAAATCTTAAAATGACACAGATGCGTTCCCGGTCTTAATGGGTTAAATAGCGTCTGAAAACACACCTCTGTCAGTGGTAGGCAACAGACGGCCTGCACTGGCCTGCCAGCGATGACACCAGGCCTGTCTAATCATTATAATGACACATAGGTACTAGGTAGGACAGTGGTTCTCAAACTTTTTCATGTCAAGGACCCCCAAATTGACACTTATTATCCCGCGGACCCCCATTTGAAAAGATATGCCAGGGACCCCCATAAGGGAATATTCTTTTACGGCTCTAGCAGTGATTCTCAACCATTTGCTGAGAACCATTTTTTTCAAGGACCCCCATTTAATGCCATTTGTATCTCTGGGACCCCAATTCATATTGTAACATTAATGTTAATTTAACTCTGAGAGTGTACAAATGGAACCAAATGGACCCGTTAGGGTCCATTTGGTTCCATTTGTACACTCTCATAGAGTTACAGACCCATAAGGGTCCATTTGGTGCCTAATCTATCATTTAGCTGGGGAACCCCTGGAACCCCCTCAAGTACCCCTGGGGGTCCCCGGACCCCACTTTGAGAACCGATGAGGTAGGATATAGACGCCAATGGCTTGCATTGACGAAACCGGGTAGTATGAACACATAGTGAAAACAGAACATCCACAGAAGAATGGAAAGGGAACTGTCCAACTTTCCTCTTCAGACTCTTGGATGAAAAACCGCTCGTGCTTAAAACAAACAACCCGAAACTGTGTTTCACATGCCTTTAAACAATACACTGTTTGTTTCTCTCTGTTCTAAGAAGAGACCGTGAACCATGAAAGAGCTCTTGTTCAAAAAGGAGTATGACTGTCTGTCTCCAGATTACAATCTTTTTGAACTTTTTTGATCAATTATATATTCTCCAACGGTGGCTTCAAAGGATGGGACCAGCACAAAGTCATTAACACAAGCATTCCTATCTGCCCCTATAACATTTGATCACACACACATGTCTATCTGTGGCTATACCACGTGATTTATTACCTTTTTAGAGTTATTATAGTACATATGCTGGGTTAGGGTTTGTCACGTGTTCCAGTTCCTACGTTTGCTTTTGATTGTGTTCTGGCCCACTAGCTAATGGCTTGCAAAACAATTGGCCCGCCTTCGAAAAAAATAGTTCCGTCAAACTTGCTTGCCGACCCCATGTCAAGTGTTTTTCTAAAGTTTATCAGCCTGTGACCGGCCGCTGTCATTTATCATTTATTTTATCTGTCTGACTATTATCGTTGTATTCTGATTTTGCCTTGTTTGCTTTGTTCATTCAATTCCGTGAACGCATACTCTGTCATTTTAGATTTCTTTGGCTATTCAAAAATAGCAGATCTAGAAGCTCATGCTTAATCGTGAAAATGTGTGCAAATATTTGAATATATAAATATATATATATTTTTTTAAAGGGAACATTTTTGACTCAAATCTTTGCTTCTGGGGGTTCCTATTACAAAATATTCTGAGATGGGGGTCTGCGGCCAAATACATAATCTTGGGGGTCCTTGACATGAAAAAGTTTGAGATCCACTGATCTGTAGGATTTAGAAGACATTTGTAGAATCCCCAGAAGCAAAGATTTGAGTTACAAATGTTCACTTAAAAAATATATATATATTCAAAGATTTGCACAAATTTTCACGATAAAAAAAAAAAAAAAGCAGATCTACAAGCTCAAAGCGCGGCATGCCGCGCTTTGAGCTTGTAGATCTGTTTTTTTTTGAATAGCCAAAGAAATCTAAAAAGGACAGATTCTTTCCCGGTCTAAATGGGTTAAAACATTTTTTAAAATATAATCCTCCTTCTGTAAAAGCTACTGCACAGAAAAGCGCTATAGAAATAAACCCACTATCATTCCAGACCTCGATCCCCCCACCTCCAGACCACCCGTCAGAGCCACCACCCCCACCCCGCGGCGCCGCTCCCATCTCCTCATCCAGGCGACCAGCAGCCCAGCAGCGCTCCCCACCACCACCACCAACCCCACCACTCCGTAGCTCCCTTTCACCTCCCTTCTTCTCCCTCCTCCTCTCTGTCTCCGCGCTCCCCTTTCCTCCTCCCCAGCGCTCCGCCCGCCTTGCCCGGCCTCGCTCCCGCGAGCGCCCAGCGCCAGCCGGGGGTCCCGAACGGCTCGTCTCCCCATCATCACCCTCACCACCACCACCACCAGAGCTCTGTCCCCTCCGCGCCCAACTCCTTCCAGCAGCTTCAGGTCCAGTTCCTACGAGGTCAGAGTTCCGAGGCGCCCCGCTTCCAAGGAGACGCCGGCGTAGGAGGTAGGTCTGTGACGCGTATTACATTATCGCCCCCCCATCGGAAATGATGTGACGGTAGCGATTATTTGGCGTAATCGTCAGAATCGTCGTCGTTCGTCTTAAATTCATCCGTTGAAAAATATGGGAAAAAGATTGTGAGCTTGTAGAGTGGCTATTTTCATATCATAAAGTGATATGGCCTGTTTTGGCCTTAGTACATTATTTATTTTGATTATTGGTGCTGGTCATTGTCAGTCATTTCTTTTGTATATTTGAAGTCATTTTGTCATATCAGCCCTGTGCAATTTTTGCTTACTAAGGCAAACTAAAATGTAATTTAGATTTATATGTACTTAACTTGTTTTTGATTCAATGCCACAAACACAAGTACATCGTTAATGGCTTTTATATTTTGTATGACACTTAATCGTGTCGTAAAACCTCCATGACCGTGACGGCCCTAAATCTCATCTGTCCCCCCCCCAGTAGGAGGAGGTCAGTCCAGCTACGTCCCGCCGCGCTACTGGAATTCCAACCAGACCAACCAAGCCACAAAACACAATCCCTTCTCGCATCGTCAGCAGTGGTACCCGGACTCAGACTCCGTGTCCGAGAGCTTTGAGCGCCTAGCCCTCAACTCCCACGGCAAAGCGGCGAGAGACCGCTCGGACAGGAGCCGCGGTAAACCCTCTCGCGTCTCCCTGACGCCCCACGGCGGACAGCAGGTGCAGCAGCAGGTGCACACGTTCCTCGCGGCCTTGGCCCCCGGCGAGACGGTCGCGGCCAGACACCTGTGCAAGAAGTTCCACCTTCCCAAGAAGGCGGTGAACCAGGCCCTGTACTCTCTGGAACGCTCCCAGAGGGCTTTCAAACGAGGAGACACCCCTCCCCTGTGGAGCCTACACAGGCCACTTCCCACCGACCACCAGGAGCATCCCGACATCCCGAGTCCGGCGAGCAGCGACCCCCGTCCTCGCCAGAGCTCCCAAGACGCTCGGCCGCCAAACGCCGACGCGAAAACCGAGACGGTCGAAGCAGAGGAACGACACAACGGAGGAGAAGCGGAAGATTCGGACACAGATTCCACCTCTTCGTCTACTTCCTCTTCCTGTTCCGACTCGTCCAACCCCGATCAGGAAGCGCCCCGCAGATCGTCCGATCACTTGCATTCCGTCCCAAGGTTGTTATAGTTGACATTTTCATGAATTTTTATTAAGTTTTGATTGATTTAAAGTGGGTTTTGTGTGAAAAGGTTGTAGTGGTTTTAGTTTTTTATTGTTTTATGATAGAAATGGAACGGTTTTGGATATACAAGGTTTCCACCTGACAGAGACTATGTTTTTTTTGTAAAGCCTAGTTTCGATATTTTTTCTTCTAAACCATTTGTTAATTTTCTTCAAAAAATAGTCTGTTCTAGTTTTAATTGGTGGTGGTTGGTGTTCATCAACGACTCATTTCCCTCCGTCTCTGCCTCCACAGCACTGCCATCATGGGGGAGCAGAAGGAGCAGGTGATGAAATACCTCCTGGAGAGCGGCGAGGCCACGGCGCTGGTCATCGCCAAGAACATCGGCCTGAAGAACGCCAAGCAGGTCAGCCGTCAGGCCCGTCAAGATTATCACACAATCACCTGATGGCAATGGTTTGGTTTAGTAGTCAGAATCATATCCATTCATAATCGGTTGAAAAATAGTGAAAATAGCCAATCTACAAGCTCACAACGCGTCGTGACGCGGTGCATTCTAAGCTTGTGGTTAGGCAATTGTTTTGCTATTTTAGAACATTTTTAAGTGTATAGCCTGTTGGCCGTAGTACATTATTTATTTACATCATTGCTTCCAGTCATATCTGTGTACACACCCTAAATGCCAAACAGAAATGTAATTTGTTCCAACGTTCAATGCCAAAAAAACGCAGTTAACCTTTAAAGACCGGGAACGCATCTGTGTCATTTTAGATTTCTTTGGCTATTCAAAAATAGCAGATATACAAGCTCATAGCGTGGCATCGAGTGCTGCACTATGAGCTTGTAGATCTTCTATTTTTTGAAAAATCTAGAAAATGTTTGAAAATCTTTAAATGTATATATTTTTAAAGCCAACATTTGTAACTCAAATCTTTGCTTCTGGGCGGTTCCTGGAACGAAACATTTTTACGATGGGGTCCGCGACCAAATACATGTCATTTTGAGAATCGGTCAAATTGCACAACTTTTCACGATCTTTCCAAAAAAATAGCAGATCTACAAGCTCATAGCCGCCGCACTCGGTGCCGCGCTCAACCCCGTCGACTAAAATGTCCCGATGGCGTTCCCAAACCCCTTACAGGTCAGCCCCACCCTCTACGCCCTGGAGAAGCAAGGCGACGTTGCCAAGAATGGCGACACGACCCCGCCCACCTGGGAGCTGTCCAAGCACCGGCGCGAGAGGATGGAGAGGACCCTGAAGGCCTCCCAGGGCGCCGCGGCCGCGGAGGACGCCTCCATGGAGGAGGAGGGCGGAGGAGACGTGAAGGTCAAGATAGAGTTACCGGGGCTGGAGCCCATCCCCGCTCCGCGACCGCTAATGGAGCTGCAGCCACGGCCGTTCATGGACGAGGTGGGTGGAGCTTCTAACTAGAGCAGGGGTGATGCAACTTTGATGATGGAGAGGGCCACTATATGTCAACACTCCCTCCAGAGGGCCACATTGCATGTACTGTACAGAAACCTCTCCGTATTTTAACTTTGTTATGTCACACATAAGTAGCAAAAATATCCGATCTACAAGCTCAAAACGCGTTGCAGCGCGACACGTTTTGAGCGTGTAGATTTGCTATTTTTGAATTGGAATCCTGATTTTGTTTTTGCCATTTTTCAATTGGAATCCTGAAAAGTAACATTTTAATTTAATTTCAAATGCATCTAGTTATACTTGTTAACTTTATGAACTTATATAAATACATTGGACATAAAAAAGTCAATAGAATTTTTTTATTCTAGTCATTGAGCTACTAATATAGACTGTAGTAATTAAAGCGGGTCATGATTGCATGCTTGGAATTGGAACAGCTGAAATCAATAATATATCAGTATTCCGATATTAACCTGCGGGCCGCATTACGTGAAGGTGGGGCCGCATGTGGCCCCCGGGCCGCCAGTTGTATGAACTAGGGCCTGACAACGAATGGCTGCCCTACCGGTCCGCTGGTCATCAAATTATTGGCTTAGGAATGAGACACAAAACAATATCCATTAATTCAAGTCTCAATATTTGGGGTGAACTATCCCTTTAAATAAAATAAAATGTTGTTAAAGGTAGGGTAAGTGATATTTTTTGGTATTTCTTTTTGTTTGTTAAAAGGTTAAAGTACTATATTCTGATAGTAATCATTGCTACAGAGCGTTTGTTTGGTCACAGGGGTCTTTCCAGCTCTTTAGTAAACAGAATATAAATACATTTTCAGATAGCTGACACAATTTAAGCCAATCAGGAGAGAGCACTGAAAAGGCATGTTCTGTTTAATAAAGAGCTGTAGAGACATGGGAGACTCCTTTTACTGAACAAACACTCTATAGCAATGAGTACTATCACAATATAGAGATATTTAACACTTATTTTAACCAAACAAAAATCACTTGCCCTACCTTTACATAAAGCAGTGTTTTATTCTAATTATTTGCCCTTCCACCAGGACGATGACACCAACGGCGGCCAGTGGGCCTCGGACGACATCCCCGAGTTCCTCAACGCCATCCGGCGGGACCCGGCCGACGAGCTCCTGGACGAGGACGGCGTGCGCGGCCGCCCGGGCACGGTGGCGGTGTCGCTGGCCGCCCCGCCCCCGCAGAACATCTGGGCCAAGCTGCAGGAGGTGCGCCTCAAGAACCCCGTCAGCGGCCTCATGGAGTACGCCCAGTACCTGGGGCAGAACTGCGAGTTCCAGCTCCTGGACCAGTCGGGACCCTCGCACGACCCGCGGTCAGTCCCCCCCCCCCGTCATCCGGTTTTATTATCGTTTCCATATGTTGACGGACAGGACATGTTTCTGTTCACCGTTATGTTTATTTATTTGACACTCACGATCACATTGGACGAACCAGGTGCATTGCTTAACCCATTAAGACCTGAAGCCGATTCTACACAATGTTTTCTAAATCCCAACAGTTTTCTAAAAAAATGTATGTTGCTATATCAGTGGTTCTCAAACATTTTCATAATTGTCAAGAACCCCCAAAATGATATGTATTTGGCCGCGGACCCCCCCATCTCAAAATGTTTTGAACCGGGGACCCCCAGAAGCAGATTTGAGTTTAAATCTTTCGCTTTAAAAGAATATATATTCCCAGATTTGCACACATTTTCACAATTTTTCAAAAATAGCAGATGTACAAGCTCGACACTCGGTGCCTCGCTATGAGCGTGTAGATCTGCTATTTTTGAATACCCAAAGTGTAATAAATGCTTTTTTAGCTTGAATCAATTATACAGATGCGTTCCAGGCCTTTATGGGTTAAAGTGTATATAGTGCTAGTTTTGAACACCTGTCCACAGGAGGCTTTTCTAAAATAGAATAACACTATGTAAAACCCAGTCAAGTACAAAGCATTATATATATATGTATATGTATAAATATATACACACACACACACACACACACACACACACACACACACACACACACACGCACACGCGTAATAATTAACATCATCAAAATCAGACTCAATACATTAACTTGTGAAACAAAAGAGAAGACATAATCATTCAAATAACCAGTCAGAAACTATACATAGCACAGTTGATTTGATTTCAACCATAGTGTGAGTCTCTCTCTAGTTTTAGATCTGTAGGCAAAGAGTTCCAAAGGTTTGCCCCCTTCACTGAGAAGGCAGACTGTCCCAATCAGTTCTGCCACATGGGAACAATACAGTCACCATTTGTTGAAGCTCGTGTAGTTGCTCTACCAGAGCTCTGACGTCTACGTCCATAAAACATAGGGGAAACATGATTATGTTGTTCTCACCAGGGCTGGACAAAATCAAATATCACTTCATTTTTGACCAAATACCTCTCTATCAACGTTGTGGAAATAGCTGATCTACAAATCCTTAAATTCTATTCAACAATTCTAGTGAATTATATTCAGTGATTTCTACAGAATTTGATTCAACTTCAATGATTTTACTAAATTCTATTGAAGGATTCTACTAAATGATTCTTCTAAATTCTATTTAATATTTCTACAAAATTCTATTGGAGGATTCTACTGAATGCTATTCAATGGGCCTCATTCACTAAGCCTGGATCCGCACATAATGTGGTGTTATGTGCATATCTGCACCTTTCCACGTTTTTTTCCACGGTTTTGATGCTCGGAGGCAGACTTGTACAACTCCAACATTGTGTGTTATTAGAATGTCTTATTCTTCATACAAAATGAATAGTGCCAAACCTCATATACAATATATGTATGTGCCCAACATTCATCACATAAAATAAAACAATCTATTGCTTGGATGTACATTATAGAAATCTGTTGACGTGCAACTTCAACGGATTTGTATTCATTTTCAGTTGACATTCTCGGCATGTTTGCCATTGTGGCCACAGTTTCGGGTATTGGACTGTCATGCCAACTCCAATGTCACGCTATTAATATTGACCACATAAAATGAACACAGTCTTACCATCTGATAAGGATATAGTATGGATGAAATCCAGTCCAATTACTCCATTTCCAATTAGGATATGTTCCAAAGGACGGATTTCCCCTCAGTAATCAAGTCTCTGATCAAAACCTTTCGGATATCGGAAGATTACAGCATAATCTCTTTACCTCGGCAAAGGTGAGCGAGCACTTGTTCAGTAGAAGGGCTTATATAATGTCCTTTCCAAGTTATATTAGCCTTTGGTGGTGAGGTTAAACTTTGTAAACTTTTTATTCTCATTACACATGAGAATAGGCTATTACTTTATTAACGTTCAGTGGATCCATCGTTTGAGGGACTTGCTTGCCAAAATACACTGTATATGTAAGTGGGTGATTCGTGACAGATCAAGCTTGCAGATAGGTTCATTTTGACGAGGGATGGCGTTTTTCGTCCGAGATTGGATGTTTCCGGTTGCCTTTTATGGTCTTAAATGGGCCGTGGAACAATGCATATGATCAACACGGAAGCACGCTTGTGACTTAGAAAAAAAAAAGAGATACACCTGTGATCTGAGCAAATCAAGGCTCTGCACTCCCTTTCATGAATCGCACCTCAGAATTGTCTATGCAATATACACTACCCAAAAACTAAAGTGACGATTTGTAACTCAAATATTTGCTTCTGGGGGGTCCTTTGAACAAATTATTTTACAAATGTTAGCTTTAAGAAATATATATTCAAAGATTTGCACAAATGTTCACGACACTCGGTGCCGCGGTATGGGTGTGTATAGCTGCTATTTTTTAATAGCCAAATAAATCTAAAATGACACAGATGCGTTCCCGGTCTTAAAGGAGGAGTTCACCCAAAACATGACTTATTTTCTATCAATTACACACCCCATGAAGCCTTGATTTCATGGTTTTATTTTTGTTTTTGTGGCATTCCTAAGACAATAATTTGATGACCGGGTGTATTTCCGGTAGGAGACACAAATAATCTACTTTGTGTCTCCTACCTTGATACATTAGCCGGTAGGAGACGGGAATCAAATGATTAGCTTAAGAATGCGACAAAAACAAAAAAGAATCCATGGATTCAAGGCTTCATAGGGTGTGCAATTGATAGAAAATAAGTCATTTTTTGGGTGAACTCCTCCTTTAACACATTGAGTGCCAAAAACGGTCCGGACCGTTTTTCATAATCCTAACATGGTGTGCCAAAAACGTTTTTGGGGAAAAACATGAAAAAAAAAAGATTGTTTTTTTTTTTTTTTTTTTTTTCAATTTTTTTTTTTTTTTTCCTTCACAGCACCAGGAGATATCATTTTACGAAGATTTAGACTCCAATCCACCTCCTGGTTGAGTTATGACTTCAAAAGCCTGTATCTCGGCTCCTGTGTACTTTTTGTTTTTACGATGTATTTTCGACTATTTTCAACTGGCTGCAACTATGGAACGGATTACCGAATGTTTTTAATCTTTTTCCCCGGATTGTACGAGACCTCTATGTGTGTAATGAGGGTATCACCGTGAGGACGGTGATCACTGAAAATGTTTTGTGACTACTTGAAAAAGGTCCAAAAATGGTTAAAATTCCAGGCACTGGAGGTACCCTGTTTTGAAAAACCCCTGGCACTCAATGTGTTAAAGGGTTAACACGCAAATAATATCAGGAATTCACGACCAGGTCGGTAAATGAGGCCCCAACGATTCTACTGAATTCCACCTTAACGATTCCCGCTGCGTTTTCTCTCCCGTCAGGTTTCGCATGCAGGTGATGCTGGACGGGCGGCTGTTCCCCGTCGCCGAGGGAACCAGCAAGAAGGTGGCCAAGAAGGACGCGGCCGCCGCGACGCTCCGCATCCTCGTCGGCGAGAACATGAAGCCGGGGGCCGGAGGAGCGGAGGAGGGGGGGGGCCCGGACGCCGCCATGGAGGAAGTGACTGACCCAGCACCCGAGAATGCGGTGAGGATCACACCCGTAGATCAGTGACTTTACAGTCAACCACTAGTAAAGGAGTACAAGGATCAGATCCTGAATCAGTCACATATATGGTTGTTAAGGCTGTCATGATTACAAAATTTAAGATGACGATTAATTGTCACTCAAATAATTGTGATTAACGATTTAATTGTGTGTTTGGCATTGAAGATTGGAACATACAAATAAAAACTTAACCCATTAACTCAATTCCTGCCAATCACGCATAAATGCGATCTATTAAATAGCGCACTTGGCCGCCAATCACGCATAAACGCGTTCTATTGAAAAAACTGAAAAAATATTGGAATTTTTTTTTTTTTTTTTCAATTTGACCCAAAGACCAAGGAGATATGATTTTTCGAAGGAAAAGACTCCCATCCACTTCCTTGTTAACTTAAACACCTAAAAATGATGTATCTCGGCTCCTGAGTACTTTTTAAATTTCAATGAAAAATCTCTGGCAGACAACAGCAAAAAATCTGAAATAACTCTGGCAGACGAAGTGTTAAGACCTGAGGTCGCTTCTAAACATTTTCAAAATCCTAAAAAAAAATGTGACATTTATTTTTTCCACAAGTATTCAAAAATAGCAGATCTACAAGCTCAGTGCCGCGCTATGAGCTTGTATATCTGCTATTTTTGAATAGCCACAGAAATCTAAAGTCAAATCAAAAATTGCACAGGGCAGATATGACATGTAACTTAAAATATACAAAGTCATTACTGACATATTTAATCATTTTCAAAACGGCAGAAATAGCTGATCTACAAGCTTACAAGCTTACAACGATTGTAAGTGTGTAAGCTTGTAAGCTTACAAGCTTACAACGCGTCACTTTGTGACACGTCGTAAGCTTGTAGATCAGCTATTTTCTGCTATTTTGAAAAATAATAATTTCTGCTTTATTTCTTTTCTGCTATTTTTGGAAAATGTTTGAAAATGTAGGAACAAATGTGGAAACTATTGACTATTATGCAAAATAATTGATTAGACAATTATGTAATCAATTCAAATTTATTCCAGACACACAGGGCGTACATAGAGTACAAATATCACACAACAAATAAATAACAAGACATTATAAAAAAAAACACATACAATCATTCATAGAGGCTGACTCTCCAGTAATATTTGTGACAGGCCTAATGGTTGACCGTAGTCCCTCAGTGATCTATTTTATGTCTTTTCTGTCATTGTGAGGAAAGCTTTCGCTGAAAATAGCTTCTGTTATCTCTGTCCTGGGTCTGTTTATCATTATTTTGTAATATCCGAGTCGATCCGAGAACACCCCTACTCAGCGCTGATCAGGAGAGAAATGCATGAATTGCTGTGATAATATAGGATTTCCTAGGATCAGATTACTGCAGCGCATAATAATTGGAGGGGGGGGGGGGGGTTTGCTGAGCATTCGTGCCTCGCTGCCTGCTGAGTTCAGTGAACTTGGGAAGAGTGCATCAAACGATATCTGCATGGGGTCAAAAGGTGTGCGATCACAGATTCCTCCGTCATCAAGGTGATCACATGCAATCTCTTTGGATTATTAGGTTTTGTCATCATGTCCACATGATACCAAACAGTTGGGGTCGTTTCTGCACTAACTAATATCTCTTGGAACAAAGTAAACTGGTCTGATTAGACCTCAAGTCAATTTCAGAGGTTCGGAGCTCTAGTAAAGAATACAAGGACCAGGTCATTGGATTCCATAGAAGCCAGCATGTCTTCTATGAAAGCATGTCTAGGGTTGGGACTCGTTAGGATTTTAACGGTTCCGATTCCTTACCAATGCCCTCTTAACGATTACGATTCCTATTATTATTATTATTTACCGCACACACACTTGTAGGTGACATGACGTCACCACAGTCGCTTGCATGCACACAGCTGAGCCAAACGAAGACAGATGAGAAATTCCAGGAACCGCTTGCGGGAGCCTTTAATGCAAATACGTTGGAACCGGTTCCGGTTCTTAGATCTCGGAACCGGTTCCAGGTCCCAACCCTAAGCATGTCACGCACGGAAAATAGCCGACCTACAAGCTCACAACACGTCGCGCTGCAATGTGTTGTGAGCTTGTAGGTCGCTATTTTCGACCATTCGTTATTTTAAGATTAAAGAGTATTTGAGGTGGTCAAACTAGTAATAGAAAGCATGTTCAGAAGCATCTTCCGTAAAAACATGGATAGAAAGAAAAAAAAAGCTGTAATGGATGTTTTTAGAGTTACAGAGCAGCAGCATGCCTGCCTCCCAGGTTCCCCCCAACACCAATGTCCCCCGCACATTTATACAGGCAGGAGCAGTACACTGAGGCAACACATGGTATCTCCTTACATGGGCATGGGCCTATTGTATAGCTGACGCCCCAATAGTTACTTACAGAGCATACCCTAATAGACTATGCACAGCAGCCATATTATCACGTCCTTCACAGGTGTTACCAATGATACTAATGAAGGCTCTGTTCCATTTAGTGTAGCACAGTGGTTTCCACGACCCCCATAACTCTGAGAGTGTACAAATGGAACCAAATGGACCCTTACGGGTCCATTTGGTTCCATTTGTACACTCTCAGAGTTACACACCTGTAAGGGGCCATTTGGAAGCCCATGAGGGTCCCTGGACCCCAACTGTAGACCCACTGGTGTAACAGAGTGTTTCCAGTGAGCCAACATGCACAACATCAGCACCCTGACTCTGTTTGACCAGAATGACACAGAGCCTTCATTAGTATCATTGGTAACACCTGTGAATTTCTTCATAATATGGCTGCTGTGAATAGAGCCTATAGGCACTTTAGGGGAACATACAGTTTATATAGATTGGTGTGAAACAACTTGTTGGCAAGGAACTGACACAGAAAAAAGGTTCTCTGAGAATCAGCTGCTGTTCACCTGTTTAAGAGGGTTGTATGCTTAAGAACACGGCATGTCTTCGTCACACCAAGTCAGAATTGTAAGTATATTAAATTAATCAATACCACAGTGATTGTTATATCAATGTTGTCCAACATAAAGCAAAAAGTTAAAGCCTCAATCTGTGATTTCTTCCAACTGGTTGGCTGTATGTAGAACAGCAGCAACATAAGGTTTCGACCGATAATACCTAAAACATTACATTTTAGATTTGCATTTTTAGCTTAAAGGTAGGGCAAGTGATTTTCTTTGGTTAAAATAGGTCTTAAATAGCTCTATATTCTGATAGTACTCATTGCTATAGAGTGGTTGTTCAGGAGTGTCCATGTCTCTCCAGCTCTTTATTAAACAGAAAATGCATTTTCAGGCCAGGATACCAATTGTATCCAATCAGGATGGAGAACTCAGACAGGATACAGATTAAACAAGTGAAATTGGAAGTGATGACACAAAAAAATGAGCAGACAAAATTGGAACTGGAACACTATAAAATGAAGCTGATAAAAGTGTACTCTCTTCTGATTGGCTGACATTTTGTCACCTACCTGACATTGTATTTTCTGTTTAATAAAGAGCCGGAGAGACTCCTGTGACTGAACAAACACTCTATAGCAACGATAACTATGAGAATATAGTGCTTTAACCTTGTAACAAAAAAACGCTTAGTTTTCACCAAAAAAATATCACTTACCCTACCTTTTTAATTCCATGCATACTAATTGTCTGGTCTGTGTGTCTGTCCAGGGTCCCGTGAGCATCGGCGGCGGGGTGGGCGACCTGTTCGGCGGCGCGCCGGATGAAGTGATGGGGGGCGTGGTCTCGGAGGGGGGTCCTCGTAACCCCCTGTCTCGCTCCCTGCCCGGAGGGAAGAACCCGGTGTCCGTCCTGATGGAGTTCAGCCAGCGGACAGGGAACCCCATCGAGTTCATCATCACGGGGCAGGAGGGACCGCCGCACGACCCACGGTACGCTTAAAACATCATTTACCCCTTTTAATTATTCATCACACGCTTCCTATTCTAGAGTGTTGTGCAGGGATTCTACAGCCCTCTGGGGGCGTGGGGATGTATTGCAATTGGGCCCCTGAATAACTGGCAAAACACTAAGATCGAATATGATATTCATAATAAAAGAATTAATGTAAAAAATATGTATTATGAGGTATTTTTCCTTTAAAACATCATTATTATACCGCTAAATAGGAGCTTAACCCATTCAATCCGGGAAAGCATCTATGGCATTGTAGATTTCTTTGGCTATTCAAAAATAGCAGATCTAAGTGCTCATAGCATGGCACTCTATAAGCTTGTAGATCTACTATTTTTGTGCAAATCTTTGAATATATATATATATATATTTCTTTAAAGCGAACATCCGTAACTCAAATCTTTACTTTTGGGGGTCCCTGGAACAAAATATTTTGAAGGGGGGGGGTGGGGGGGGGGGCGGGGGCTGTGGGGGCCGGCGGACAAATACATATCATTTTGGGGGTCCTTGGCATGAAAAAAGTTTGAGAGGCACTGATAGCAACATACGTTTTTTTCCCCTAAAAAACTGTTAGGATTTAGAAGACATTTGTAGAACCCCCAGAAGCAAAGATTTGAGTTACAAATATTCACTTTAAAAATATATATATATTCAAAGATTTGCGCATGAGCTTGTGTATCTGCCATTTTTTAAATTGCCAAATCTAAAATGACACAGATGTGTTCCCAGATTGAATGGGTTCAATAGTGTCATAAGTACTAGAGTGTAAAGACAAAGACAGATCTAAATAACAATGTCAACAATTGTGGTCAAGCAAACCGAATATGTCTCTGTATTTAAGACATAGAATAGTATATATTTAATAGAAATGGGTCTGTGATGTCGTGCGATCTGGTTGATAGTGCAGAGAAAAGGAGGTCAAGTGCTTTCCAGTAGGGTTGATGTCATCACGCGTCACAAAGTTTCATAATTAATTTAAGGTGTCAGGCTCTCTGGCACACAAATACACTACTGGCCTATAAACGTCCAGAGCCATCACACGCGTCTGTTAAATAACCACCAGAACCCTGCCGCACCCATTTTAACCCATTCAAACCTGGAAAACATTTAAGAGTTGAGCTAAAAAGTATTATTTTACACTTTGGCTATTCAAAAATAGCTGATATACAAGCTCATAGCTTGTATATAATATGCTATGGCAGTGGTTCTCAACCTGTGGGTCGGGACCCCCCAGGGGGGTTGCCTAATGATTTTGAGGGGGTCCCCAGGTGAGAGTGAAAAATGTGTTCCCAAAAAAGGAAAGAAAATAAATGAAAAAAGACCAGTAAGAGGCAAACATTGTGAAAATAGCTGATCTACAAGCTCACAACGCCTCGTGTTGCTCTTTTCAATACAGTAGCAAATAACAAACTTTTTTTATCAACTCTCTTACAAAGATCCTGTATTTTCTTCTTTGTTTTTGTCTTGTCTCGATTGCGCCCTCTGCTGTTTGCATCGCGATACATTGTTTTATTAAATCTATTTAAATAGGCTCTATGCACAGCAGCCATATTATGAAGACATTCACAGGTGTTACCAATGATACTAATGAAGGCTCTGTTCCATTCTGGTCAAACAGAGTCAGGGTGCTGATATTGTGCATGTTGGCTCACTGGAAACACTCTGTTACACCAGTGGGTCTACAGTTGGGGTCCAGGGAGGGACCCTCATGGGCTTCCAAATGGTCCCTTACAGGTGTGTAACTCTGAGAGTGTTGTACACTCTCAGAGTTATGGGGGTCGTGGAAACCACTGTGCTAGACTAAATGGAACAGAGCCTTCATTAGTATCATTGGTAACACCTGTGAAGGAAGTGATACTATGGCTGCTGTGCATAGAGCCTATTGTCACCAGTTTGAAACGATTTGAATGGATTTAGGATAAATCATTACATGCCTATTCAATGCTGTCCTAAAATGCTGATGTCCTCACAAGCACAGTAATACAAACGTGTGTGTGTGTGTGTGTGTCAGGTTCATGTACAGGGTGAAAGTAGGGGACACCATGTGCGTTGAGGCGTCGGCACCCAGTAAGAAAGCAGCTCGCCAGCTGGCCGCAGAGGAGGCTGTGAAGGAACTGATGGCTGATGGGAGGCTGCAGCTCAACAAGGTCTGTCTGTCTGTCTGTCCTACTGTCTCTCTCTCTCTCAGCTGTCCTACTGTCTGTCTGTCTGTCTGTCTATCCTACTGTCTCTCTCTCAGCTGTCCTACCGTCTCTCTCCTACCCTGTCCCTCTTAGCTGTGCTGTTGTCTCTCTCCTACACTGTCTCCCTCTCAGCTGTCCTACTGTCTGTCTCTCCTACACTGTCTCCCTCTCAGCTGTCCTACTGTCTGTCTCTCCTACACTGTCTCCCTCTCAGCTGTCCTACTGTCTGTCTCTCCTACACTGTCTCCCTCTCAGCTGTCCTACTGTCTGTCTCTCTCCTACACAAAAGACACTTTAAAAAAAAAAGAGCCTTGAACACATGAAATGTTTCTTACCATGTCTCTCTCTCTCTCTCCAGCCTCAGTTGCCTCTTGGTGACGGGGGTGATTCGGGGGGCACCGGGGGGCCCATCTGCCCCTCGCTGCCCCCCCTGACCGCCGACGAGCTCCGTGCGGCGCACGACGCCGGCGTGGGCGACCTCATCAACCACCTGAACAACAATGCCGTGTCGGGCCTGCTTGAGTACGCCCGCGCCCGCGGCTTCGCCGCCGAGATCCGTCTGGTGGGACAATCCGGACCCCCCCACGAACCCAAGTATGGATGACGACAACGTGCACACAACACACACACGCGCGCATGCATGACACGTGCACACAACACACACGCATGGATTAGGAATGGCATTTGGGCATTTTCTTGTAAACACGTGGAGGGTTGAAGTCCTATTGATACAAATTAAGATTGTTTTACAGATACAGCTGTATCTGTATGTATAGTATACTGCATGTAGTGCAACTGAATGGAAGTCAGTAGTACTTGAATACAGTGAACGAAGCCATGTCACCATCTCATTATAGACGGATGACAAAGTGTTAACAGTGTTATTGATGAATTAGTCTTCATTTTCTTTCAGCTTGGCATTAACCCATTAAGACCTGAGGCGATTCTTAAAAATCCTAACAGTTTTTTGAAAATATAAAAAAAAAAAATTGTTTTCAATATTTTTCAAAAATAGCAGATCTACAAGCTCATAGCGCGGCACTCGGTGCCGCGCTATGAGCTTGTATATCTGCTATTTTTGACTTGCCGGACCTGCAGGAACACAATCAACTGTTGGCACCGATCTTACTGTAGTTTAACCACTTAAACCCTATTTCAGGTCTACAAGCTCGCACTGCATTGCAACGTGTGAGCTTGTAGCCCGGCTAGTTTCACCTATTATGACACGCCCACTATATGCACACAAAGGTTTAAATATGTGTTTAAACATTGAAAAATACATGAAAATTGTTCTTTCATGGTCATATTAATCACATTTTATCATAGCTTATATATATAATGTGTTAAGTGTTATGATGTTCCAGAAATGATAAACAAATATCCGTCTGCTGGTGAAATTCAACTTTTTAAAAAGTTGAATGTACATATACAGTGGTAGGACATAAACACACAACAGCATATTCACACAAACCTGTATACATAACACGCACACACACAGTACACACATACTTAAACTAGATAAAGCTTTGCCCTCCACTTTGTCCTTAATTGCTGATGTATTTCAACTTAGACACACACACACTCCCTCACCTTGTCTTCCCACCTGACTGCCCTCTCTCTCTCTCTCTGTGTCTCACTCTCTCCAGGTTTACGTACCAGGCTAAGCTTGGAGGCCGTTGGTTCCCTCCCGTCTGTGCGTCCAACAAGAAACAAGGGAAACAGGAAGCTGCGGACGCCGCTCTGAGAGTTCTGATTGGTGAAGCAGAGAAGGCTGCACGCACTGGAGAGCTCACCCCAGCAGAGGTAACCACTCACACTACTTATTATATGTTCACTTGGCCTTTGGTGATGTAAATGTTTTGAGGGCACAAATGCTGGGGTTTAAGTGGTTAAGAAAGTTGAATCTCAAAAAGGCACTGGTGTCTTAAAATATATATATTGACAAGAAGGGAGTAGAGGAGAAAATCGTTCGGGCGCTCGGGTGGAGCAGTGGTAATATGACTGCCTACCACGGTGCGTCCATCTTTGTCGAGCGTCTGTACGAACACAATTGGCCCATGTTCGGGGGAGGGACGCGGGATGAAGAGGGTGATAATTGTCACTGCACGTATTCCTACCCGTCAGCGGGGGAGTGTTGGGCGGGGGAAGTAGGACGGAGGCTCTATGTCCTCCCGGTGGGGACTCCTCAGTGGCACGTGAGCCAGTAAGATACAACAGTGACGGCACAAAGAAAGGTGTGTGGGGAGGAAACAATAGCCTCTATTCACAGCAGCCATATTATGAAGACATTCACAGGTGTTACCAATGATACTAATGAAGGTTCTGTTCCATTCTGGTCAAACAGAGTCAGGGTGCTGATATTGTGCATGTTGGCTCACTGGAAACACCAGTGGGTCTACAGTTGGGGTTCAGGGACCCTCATGGGCTTCCAAATGGCCCCTTACAGGTGTGTAACTCTGAGAGTGTACACATGGAACCAAATGGACCCGTAAGGGTCCATTTGGTTCCATTTGTACACTCTCAGAGTTATGGGGGTCGTGGAAACCACTGTGCTACACTAAATGGAACAGAGCCTTCATTAGTATCATTGGTAACACCTGTGAATGTCTTCATAATATGGCTGCTGTGAATAGAGCCTATTGGCATTACGACTAAAAACTTAAAAAAAACAAAACAATATGCGTTGGACTTGTGTGCAAGGTGTCTGTGCATAACAATTTTTATCAGTTGACGGATAGAAGAACTGAACAATACAGACGCAGTGTGCAAGAGCGTTCACACTCTCCTTTCCATTCAGCTCCACGTGTTTGTATTGGACGCGATTCCTCGTCACTTCCGTCGAATTCTTACGTTCCAGTTTAATTGGATGCAATATGAATGCAACGTTCCCATCTTATCAAAGTCATCCCAAACTTTTTTTGGCTCCCTTTTCAAACCGACATTGTGTTTGTTCATTGCATTGGGAAGTTCATCTAGAAAGGCCGTGAAGCTGACCAGCGCGGGCCCGCACATCACTGTCGTCAACTTGTTCATCCTACTATAATTCTAGTAACCTCTGTCCGTAGTGGTGAGTGAGTGAGTGAGTAGGTGAAGCTACCCGGTTCTCCTCATTGGCTGGACCAATTGCTCTGATTTTGCACACAGCGATTGACCATTACCATCTGAACTTAACTGTGAAGCCCGTTTTTCAATTTCATCAAATCTCAGCTTTTTATTAGCGTTTTTGTGTCAAACACTGTCGCCATGGTTACGGGGCTGCCCAGCTATGGGACGAACTGCCTCCCGGGTTGCCAGATCATGTGCGCATATCCCCCCACGGATGCGTCGACCGGGTATGGTCTAGTAATAATACTTAATTGTCATGTAATTGTGCTTGTTAAAAGGGACTTCCCCACTGTTCCTAATATGCAGAGGACAAATTTCACACGTGCAAAATTTTACAGTGACAAATACCCCCAAAACAATTGGGGGCAAAATTATTACTATTATTATTAGTTTTACTACCCGTAGTACTTATACTGCTACTGCTCTTCATTACTAGTATTATGACTGTTTTTGCTACTTACTACTATTACTAATTGTTCCATTTCTCTCTCATCCGTCTCTTTCCATCCCTCTTGCTATCTTTCATCTGTCCATTTCGCTTGCCATCTCTCTTGCTATCTCTCCCCCCCTCCGTCTCTCCCCCTCTCTCCATCTCTCCCCTCGTCCCTCTCTCTCTCTCTCTAGCTGCCGGTATCAGGCAGTACCCTTCATGACCAGATAGCGATGTTGAGCCACCAGCGTTTCAATGCTCTGACCACCCGAATCCAGCACAGCCTTCTGGGAAGGAAGATCCTAGCGACCATCGTTATGAGACGGGGGGAGGGGCTGGGCACCGTGGTCAGCCTGGGAACAGGTACCACTCTAATTGTCCTCTATTGTCTTTTCTAAGGTCTTCTAATATCTACCAACTTCCTCATGTCTTTCAATGTGCTCTACCGTCTTCTAATGTCATCTAGCTTATGCTAATGTGATCTCATTTCTTTCAACGTCCTCTAATGTCTTTAATGTTATCTAAATAGTCAGCCAATCTTATACTGTCTTCTACTCCAGTGGTGCTCAACCTGTAGGTCGGGACTCCCAGGGGGGTTGCCTATTGATGTTGAGGGGGTCCCCAGATGACAGTGAAAAATGTAAAAAGAAATGTGTACCAGAAAAAAAGAAATGAAAATACGTTAAAAAAAAAGACCAGAAAGAGGCAAACATTGTGAAAATAGCAGATCTACAAGCTCACCTGTGAGCTTGTAGATCTGCTATTTTCACAATGTTTATCTGTGGAACCATGTCAGTCTAAAATGTAATGCCTCAACTCAAATATGATTATGTTAGGGGGCCCCCAGTTCAAATATGATTATGTTGGGGGGTCCCCAGTTCAAATATGATTATGTTAGGGGGCCCCCAGTTCAAATATGATTATATTGGGGGGTCCCCAGTTCAAATATGATTATATTGGGGGGTCAGTTCAAATATGATTATGTTGGGGGGGGGTCCCCAGTTCAAATATGATTATATTGGGGGGGTCCCCAGTTCAAATATGATTATGTTGGAGGGGTCCCCAGTTCAAATATGATTATGTTAGGGGTCCCCAGTTCAAATATGATTATGTTGGGGGGGGTCCCCAGTTCAAATATGATTATGTTGGGGGGTCCCCAGTTCAAATATGATTATGTTGGGGGGTCCCCAGTTCAAATATGATTATGTTGGGGGGGTCCCCAGTTCAAATATGATTATGTTGGGGGGTCCCCAGTTCAAATATGATTATGTTGGGGGGTCCCCAGTTCAAATATGATTATGTTGGGGGGGTCCCCAGTTCAAATATGATTATGTTGGGGGGTCCCCAGTTCAAATATGATTGTTTTTGGGGGTCACAGCCTGTGAAAAGGTTGAGAACCACTGTTCTACTCTACGTTGTATTCAATTTTACTCTGCTCCAGAGTAAAATAGTCTACTTTATTTTGACCTACTGGACTCTCCTCTCCTCTCGTAACATTTCTTTAATCACATTTGATCCCTTTTTTTTGCCCACACGCCTCTGTCCTCCATGTGTAGATGTGTGTGTGTGTGTGTGTGTGTGTCACGGCTACTCTAGACCTAGTTCACCGCCTCCGTGGAAACACGCCTAAATACCCAGCATGCTTTGCTGTGTGTGTGTCGTTTCAGGGAATCGCTGTGTGAAAGGGGAGGAGCTGAGTCTTAAAGGGGACACGGTTAACGACTGCCACGCGGAAATCATCTCCAGGAGAGGATTCGTCCGGTAGAAATAGAAACCACTCCATTCATCTTGTCTTTCTCCCCGCCCCCCCCCCCCCCCCCCCCCCGCGCTTCTAAAAATACACACACACACACACACACACACACACACACACACACACACACACACACACACACACACACACACACACACACACTAGTGCCCTAGTGTTCATCTGTCTAACTCTGCTTTCCACATATTACTTCCCCGTCTCTCTTGTCTCGTCACCTTGTCTCCTCTCGTTTCTCCTTCTCTCTACTCCTCTCCTCCTCTCTACTCCTCTCTCCTCTCCTCTCCTCCTCTCAGGTTTCTCTACAGTGAGTTATTGAAACACTGTGAAGGAGACGACAGTATTTTTGAGCCCGTGGAAGAAAACAAACTCCGCATCAAATCCGACATCACCTTTCACCTCTACATCAGGTATGACATGTCACCTTAGGGACTGGGCAATTCACCCACAATATATCCACACTGATGTTGAGAACCAATAACCCACTAGTACTGTCAACGAATCCACCCAAAAAACAAATCTAATCGTATTTATTTGTAAGTATTAGGCGTACAAACATATTGAAAATGGCAGATCTACAAGTTTTACAAGAGCTTGTAGATCAGCTATTTTCAATATTTAATACAACTATAGTTAACCCATTCAATCCGGGAACGCATCTGTGTCATTTTAGATTTCTTTGGCTATTCAAAAATGGCAGATGTACAAGCTCATAGCGCGGCACTGAGTGCCGCGCTATGAGCTTGTAGATCTGCTTTTTTTTTTTCTTCAAAAATCTTTGCAAATCTTTGAATATATATATATATTTTTAAAGCAAACATTTGTAAAATATTTCATTCCAGGGACCCCCCCAGAAGCAAAGATTTGAGTTACAAATGTTCACTTAAAAAAAATATGCATTCAAAGATTTGCACACATTTTCACGATTTTTTTCAAAAATAGCAGATCTACAAGCTGATAGCGCGGCACTATGAGCTTGCATATCTGCTATTTTTGAATAGCCCAAAGTATAAAATATGACTAAAATCTAAAAACGATGCCTTCCCAGATTGAATGGGTCAATGTATCGGGATCGAGGCAAAAAGGTTGAAATGATGGCGATAACTCATTTGAGGTACATCAGGCATGACATCAGGGACGAGGCTGTACCCGAGTGGGTAGAGAGGCCGTCAGAAGGTCGTCGGTTCGTGGCTGGTCCCCCCCCCCCCCCCCAGTCTATGTGCCGAAGTGTCCATATAGCAAGGCACTTAATGCCTGTTTCCCGAACGCTGTGTTAATGGCACTTAACCCACTGTTTCTAATTAGTTCGGATTGGGAGAGGGTTATGCAGAGGACAAATTGCACTTGCCATATAGTTGCTGTCGGGCCGAAATCTCTTATTTTAACTTTTTTCCCCGTAAATAAACACCCTACTTGATCATAGTACAGCGTCACACAAAAAGTGTCCAAAATAGCAGATCGATCTGTTATTTTTAGCGGCGCTGGCGCCGCTCTATACATAGTATCTATACATAGTATAGAGCGGTCCTGCTCTATACCTGGCTTTTCCGTCAACGTTCTGATTGGTCAGGTCTGTCAACATTCTGATTGGTCAGGCCCGCCAAGGTTCTGATTGGTCAGGTCCGTCAACGTTCTGATTGGTCAGACCCGTCAACGCTCTGATTGGTCAGACCCGTCAATGCTCTGATTGGTCAGACCCGTCAACGCTCTGATTGGTCAGACCCGTCAACGCTCTGACTGGTCAGACCCGTCAACGCTCTGACTGGTCAGACCCGTCAACGCTCTGACTGGTCAGACCCGTCAACGCTCTGACTGGTCAGACCCGTCAACGCTCTGACTGGTCAGACCCGTCAACGCTCTGACTGGTCAGACCCGTCAACGCTCTGACTGGTCAGACCCGTCAACGCTCTGACTGGTCAGACCCGTCAACGCTCTGACTGGTCAGACCCGTCAACGCTCTGACTGGTCAGACCCGTCAACGCTCTGACTGGTCAGACCCGTCAACGCTCTGATTGGTCAGACCCGTCAACAAAGTGATTGGTCAAGCTTCACGTGACACATGGCTATAAACACATTATAAACACATATCGATGACAAAATGTATCAAAGGCGCCGCTACCTTCACACAGGGTGTGATTTTTTTAATTCGAATCCCGAAAAGTACGAGTTTTGGACGTATGAGGTTTCCACCCGACAAAGACGGTATGTGCAGATGTACAGTGGCTGTACTGTATACGCCAACAACGACTACATCAGCCTTGACCTCACCTTTGACCTCTACATCATAACGTCTCTTCTCTCTGTACTGGTATGTAAAGCCCTTATTCCACTGGTACATGGACTGCTAAAGTCTCAGCTTTTAAGCTAAACTTTAGATGCTATAAGAGGCGATTTAAGGTCATGTGTGGTTTGGTATAGGGGTCCCTCTCCTTCCAAGGAACCTCAATACCATTGCAATCCTTTTCAGTCTGAAGCTTATGGGTAGTTGAATTGTAGAAGTCTTTTAAAAATTCATAGCTTTATTTTGAGTGGTCTGCCATTTCGGGGAGACCAGTAAATAACTTATGCTTACATTAAATTTGGGAGCTTTTTCATGCATTTCCTGCAGTGGTAAAATGAATAATTCATATTTGATAATCTGGTTATGGCCACAAGAACTGCTGAAGTACAACCACAGTCCAATGTATTAAAGAACTTGAATTACATGAAGCACAGCTTCACAATATGAGCGAATTCAACAACACGAAACATGAAACGACAGCTTACATGCTCTATTAACCACGTGTGTGTTCATTTAAGCTTGGTTGCACGCCGCAAAATTGCCGATATACTAGCTCTTGTAGGTTCGTAAGATCTGCAATTTTTAGGCTTTACGGTTAAAAATGTTGTTTTAGTAAAAACGACATGCATGAAATCTCCATCCTAAAATGTTGACATCCTCACAAGTATAGTAATACAAACCTCTTGTGTGTGTTAATGAGAAGCAGATAGCAGACAGTCCTCAGGCTGTCTGCTGGCCATGGCATTTAATGCTCTCATCCCTCTCGTTCTTTTCTCGTTCTGTCTCTCTCTATCTGTCTCTCTCGTTCTGTTCTCTCTCTATTTGTCTCTCGTTTTGTTCTCTGTCTCTCATATTATGAGACACAGTGTCTGTGGCGTTTGTCCTTAAGGTCCGTTCGTTCACGCAGGGGAAACTCTGGGAGATGGGACGGTTGGACGGTTGCCGGGGGAAGGGAGGGCTGGGTGGTTGCCAGAGAAATTCTTGCCGGAAGATGGGAGGCTTGGATGGTTGCCAGGCAACCAAATTAAACAACCACTTTTTCCTCCTACTGTATATATATTTAAAGCTGCACTATGCAACTTTCCTCTTCTATCCCGGATTTGAACTTGGTTTCCTGTACGCGTGCTGACATTTCTACCATTGAGCCAATAGAGCCTGCCGGCTTGCTCAGGGGATAAATTGAATCTTGAGCATCAGGTCAAAATTTGGGTCAGATCCTGTGTCTAGGTAAGACATGACCTTTGACACGATCTAAATGTCTCAATAGAAGAGCAGGTAGACAGAATACAACCACCCCAATTGTATAAGTTATATTGTATTAATAAGCTCTACCATACAGATTGGCCAAAATTACATTTTTTTTTTTAAAGCTATAGTGCCGCTTTAATTAATTAATGATTATTATATTGCTCTGGCCAGGACTACATTTATTTGCTCATGGAAAAAAAAACTAAAGAGTGTACAAATGGAACCACATGGACCCGTAAGTCCATTTGGTTCCATTTGTACACACTCAGAGTTACACACCTGTAAGGGGCCATTTGGAACCCCCTCAAATAACCATGACGGTCCCCGAACCTCAATTTGAGACCCCACTGGTGTAGCAGTGAGCCAACATGCACAATATCAGCACCCTGACTCTGTTGGACCGGAACGGAACGGATCCTTCTTTAGTATAATTGGTAACACCCATGAATGAAATAAGGAAGAGGCCCATTTGCTTTCCATTTTGGCTGCTGTGCATAGAGCCTATTGTGTGTACTATCCAATGTATTTTTACATTTCTGAATCAGAGAATCCAGACCGTATCCTACTAGAATTTACCGAGAGTAGATTTCCTAAAAAATGTTACTAATATTGATCCGCGAGAATCAAATACGTTGGATTCACTCTTGTTAAAAAGCAACTCGTATTGAATGTCAGTTTTGTTCTGTTCCTACCCCTCCTAAAAGTCTGTATGACCTAATATTATATTATACATATTTTATGGAGTAATTGTAATCCTGCCATATGAATGGTGTTTCAAACAGCATCTACTATATATAAGGACACATTTGTTATGCTTAATTGGCATTAAAGGTAGGGTAAGTGATAGTTTTTGTTAAAAACAAAACGTTTTTTGTGAAAAGGTTAAAGCACTATATTCTGATAGTACTCATTGCTATAGAACAGGGGTACTCAACTAGATTAGGCAGGGGGCCACAATTGTAAAATGACTTTAAGTCGGGGGCCACACGACTGTGTTTGTGGTTAACCTTTTGACCTTTTGTGCTATATAGGACACAACAATGGCCATATTATGTCCATTATGGTAACTTATTAGGGCCTGCTTCATACTGTATTTATGCCTTTTGATTGAAAGGATCATTTCTGTGCCAGTCCTTTATAATGCACAGGCTTTGATGGCAAGCCATCAAGGTGAAAGTGTTAGTATGAAGGAAAGGTTTTTGTATGTTTTTGAGCATCCGACTGATAAGAGCACAAGCTGTTGAATAGCTGTGTTGAGAGTTAGATCATTATTCAGCCCAGGACGCATGAGTCATTCTGTTTAAAACCTACATGTGGATGAAGATGTGGGAGATGGACAAAATCCACTCAACTAGCTAATGGATGCAGAAGGAGAATTCTTCCTTTGGTGTAATGGAGAGCAGCCACTCAAAACTCGGAAATGGCTATAAATGGATGGCATGATGATGGCGTGAAATGCACTCAAAACTCATCTGTTGTGCTCTTTAACGTTGATATGCCACTGAAATGTGAACATAGTAACTTGAAAAGGTTTGAGCACCACTGATACGTGTGTGTGTGTGTGTGTGTGTGTGTGTGTGTATAGCAACATACGTTTTTCAGAAACCAGATTTGCAAGACATTTTGTCCTTGATCAAGACACTGATCCCCTAACTGCTTCTTATGAGCAGCTTGGTGCCTTGCATGGTTTCCTTTGCCATCGGCGTGTGTGTGAATGGGTGAATGTTTTGATAAAGGCACAAGCTATGTTGACTAAAACTAAGACAACACGTAAAAACTGACTAAAATGTTAGGGAGGGACTTGCAAAGAAGTGATCTGGTAGAACTAAAAGACAAGTCATTTTATGTTTGGTTGCGCTCGGGTGTTGCGCTCTGAAAATAGTCAATCTACAAGCTCACAATGAGCTGTAAGCTTGTAGATGGGCTATTTTCAGCATGCAACTAAGTATAAAATCTGCCATTACGACGCCATCAAGGCCTGCCAAAAACTGTTTTGTTGACAAAATCAACTGTAGATTTAGTCGTCAAAAACATTTCAGATGACTTCAAATATGACTAAAACTAAATTAACTATTTTTTTCAAAAGACAAAACTTAGCTGTCAAAATGACCACTGGGTACGAAAGCTTAGATGGAGAACCGCTACATACTAACTTTTTATTCCCTTTCTCTGCATTCCTTTGTCTGTTTTCCTGTATCTGTCTCTGTGTGTGTCTGTCTGTCTGCAAGCACTGCCCCCTGTGGAGACGGAGCCCTGTTCGACAAGTCGTGCAGTGAGACAGGAGACGAGGGCGACTGTCACCAGCCGCTGTTTGAGAACGCCAAGCAGGGAAAACTGCGCACCAAAGTGGAGAACGGTGACAACTTTACACACATGACTTAACGCATTCAACTATACACGTTCCAACTTTTCACATTATATATTTAAACTTGACGCTATACCAAACGTACCTCTATAGGACCACGCTCTGGTGCGTTGTCCAAATAAAGTGTTCATTTATTCATTAAAGGATCCCCATTAGAGACACATGAATGAGCCTCTAGTCTTCCTGGGGTCTTGAACAAAGCAAATACAATACCAATGTACTAAAACTACAAATTATAGTAGAATAAATCCAACAGTCCAGTCAAATTAAACAAATAACAGTTACATACTTGACAAGTTACTTGCAAGGTATCTCTTGATGTGTTTTTTTTAAAGTAATTTTGTCATGGCTTGTACTGCTCCTCTGGTGTTGTACCCATGTTCAGAAGTCATGTGTAACTGTTTAGCCAAGCTAGACGGCTTATTGGTGCTAATAATGTTCCGCAGTAGATTTAGAAGACTCACCGATAATTTCTGTTCAACCTTTAGCCATGCCAGATGTTCACGCATATAGCTAATACTTGTCCCGTATGAACATCCTAGTGCCAGACGAGCTGCTTTATTCTGAGCAACCTGTAATCTTTTCAAATCAGCGTGTGTAGCTGATGACCAGATTACAGGGCAATATTCTAAATTGGGACAGAACTAAAGAATGAATAACTGATTTCATTATAGAGGGAGTGATGAGAGCGGAACACTTCCTAGTCATCCCGATTCCTCTTCCCATTTTGACGACAATATCGTCTATATGTTTAGAACAAGATAAAGAGCTATCAATAGTTACTCCCAGAAGTTTTATTAGTGTACACTTGTTCAATTTGTGTGGCGCCAATTGACAGTTTTAACTGAGGATTCTTGCCCAACACGTGTCTAGATCCAAGCACAATGGCCTTTGTCTTAGAAATATTTGATACCAATCCATTCATAAATGTCTGTGTGTGTCTCAGGGGAGGGGACCATCCCGGTGGAGTCCAGTGCCATCGTGCCCACGTGGGACGGCATCCAGCACGGGGAGAGGCTCCGAACCATGAGCTGCAGTGACAAGATCATGCGCTGGAACGTCCTGGGCCTCCAGGGGGCGCTACTCAGCCACTTCCTCCACCCCATATACCTGAAGTCCATTACCCTGGGTTAGTACCTGACTCTACTACTACTATATATGTACGCATGTGTCTTAAAGGTCGGTAATAGACCCCTTAACAGACGACGTCATACTGGCTGCGTGCAGCCAGTATGCGCGCAACGAAACCCATTATATCAGGTCTCGTTAGGACGCGTCTCACTAGCCAACACACACAAGAGGGGGTTGGGGTGTGCTGAAACCAGTGCACCCCGAAACAGGTTGGGAATTGATTGCGTGAAACAATCACCTGTGCGTCCAGGCTCAATGTTAGTAAACAAATAATTGGTCTATGCACAGCAGCCATATTGTAAGACATTCACAGGTGTTACCAATGATACTAATGAAGGCTCTGTTCCATTCTGGTCAGACGGAGTCAGGGTGCTGATGTTGTGCATGTTGGCTCACTGGAAACACTCCCAAATGGCCCTCTACGGGTGTGTAACTCTGAGAGTGTACAAATGGAACCAAATGCACCCTTACGGGTCCATTTGGTTCCATTTGCACACTCTCAGAGTTATGGGGGTTGTGGAAATCTGAAATTCAAAAATCTGAGAACTACTGTGCTAGACTAAATGGAACAGAGCCTTCATTAGTATCATTGGTAACACCTGTGAAGGAAGTGATAATATGGCTGCTGTGCATAGAGCCTATTACTGGTTTTGGTCGTCTTTTTAACCACTTAAACCCTCTAGTATACTTAGTAAACTGGACCTGAGTTGGCTTTATTCTGTCTACAACCAGCGGTGTAAAAGTAACTAAATACATTTACTCAAGTACTGTACTTACGTAAAATTGAGGAATTTTTACTTTACTGGAGTATTTTTTTAATCATTTTTTTCAGTACGTTAACTTCTACTACACCCCTGAGGCAAATGTTTGTACTTTTACTCCTCTACAATTATTTGAAAACTTTAGTTACTAGTTACTTTGTAGATTTTGATTATTATTACAAAACATACAGTAACCACTTGGGCCCTATATACGTTTCGGCCATTTGAAAATAGCAGATGTAGATCTGCTTGTAGATATGCATTTTGTAGATTTGCATTTTCGAAAGAACTTGTAAAATGGGACACTCTGCATAATTAGTACTTTCTGCTTTTGGTACTTAAAGTACATTTTGATAACAATACTTTTGTGTATTTTTTTTATTCCGGACTTTCACTTGTAACAGAGTTTTTCTACATTGCAATATTGATACTTTTTTTCTTAGTAAAGAATGTGAGTACTTTTCCCACCACTGTCTACACCAAATCTCTTCACCAAAAACATCTGATCTGCAAGCTCACTGAACTAGATTAGCTATTTTTGGCTAATGTCCCCCCCCCCCCCCCCCCACCAGAATATGTATGCTGGGGTTCTAGTTGTAATGGCGATAGCAAATACCGGAATAAAGTATAAATAGCAAATGCTGGAAAAGTAAAAAACATGGCCACGAAGCAAGATCTCCACAAAAGCTTAATCAACTAATATGTCCCACAGCTGGCTCTAAAAGGCACATGGACGGCACTCACAACTAGATATTATGTAAGCGTATCTGAGAAGACGAAATTTAGATTTTCTTTTGTGCAGTATATCCTTTCATTACTAGTTTCTCTTGACGAAAATTAGTTCTAATAAAATCATCCATACACGCAATAAATGTGTGATTTTTTTAAGAAGCTGATGGACTGTATTTCATTTTTATATTACTCCATGTTCCAATGTATTTCAATCCAAAATATAATGATTCAACACAATGTTGTTGGATTACATTGCTAAATGTTTACGCTTGATCTAGTAAACTGTAGTCATTCCTGACATTCTGGCTGGGATGCTGCCACCAGTTGACCAAACGATTAATACCTTTGCTGTCGGGTACGTCCAAAACCCACTACTTTTTAGGAAATGGACGTTATGTGTTCCAATGGATCCAATGTAGTTATTAGTCAAAAGCTCTTAATACTTTTTATACAAGCTCACAAGCTTCACAAGGCTACTTTGTCGACAAAATAGGGCATTAAAACGTTGAAATATGGAGATACACAAGGTTTCCGTCCGACAGCAACGTCATGATGAATCAATGTCTTTTTTTTTTTTTATCCCTCCAGGGTACCTGTACAGCCATGGTCACCTGACCAGAGCGGTCTGCTGCCGCCTGTCCAGGGACGGAGACGCCTTCGCCAAGAGCCTCCGCGCCCCCTTCACCCTCAACCACCCCGAGGTACGACCATTAGTGATGACCATTCCAACCAGCATGTTTTATTTTGATGGCAACTGTTGTATAATCGCAATATTTGCATTCGAGGGTGGCTTTACTGTGACTTCAGTGATGCTCGTGGAACCTCTGCTCTGCCTCGTTCCTGACCACACCACTGGGCGTGCCGATAATCACGATAACGCACACCCTCTTATGTAATATTGCTTAATTAAAATAAACCATAGACCAGGGGTTCTCAAACTTTTTTTTATACCACGACCCCATATTTTGAGTGTTTTTTTTGTTGTTTTTTTTTGGACGACCCCATCCCTAGTTCTAGCCTAGAACCACCAGAGTTTCTTGATCCAGCCCTCGATTTTATCTTTGGCCACCGACCGTGGCCTCTTCACGTTGGTCACGACGACCTCACTTCTTTTTTTTTCGTTGATACAAAAAAAAAACTTCCTGGGACCCCACTTTGGGTTGCGACCCATAGTTTGAGAACCCCTGCTATCTGACTATAGATGCTCTCATGTTTCTAGTAGACCAGACGAGACGAGACAGCTGGTTTGTTTCGTATTGGCAGTTCGCCATAGGCTAACGATGGCAGGTGTCTTAATTAAAAAATAACTGGATATTATTACGCGTCACCAGACCCACAAGTCTTTCTCATGAGTTCAGATGATGTTGTTTTTCCTCAGGTTGAAACATTAAAGTTGTTTGACGCGTAGAACAGTCAAAAGGCTCTATGCACAGCAGCCATATTGGGAATGAATTGGGCCCCTTCTTTACTTCCTTCATAGGTGTTACCAATGACACTAATTAAGGCTCTGTTCCATTTAGTGTGGCATAGTGGTTGTCTTATTTTAACGAACCCCCATAACTCTGAGAGTGTACAAATGGAACCAAATGGACCCTTACGGGTCCATTTGGTTTCATTTGTACTCGCGAGTTAAGTTACACACCCACCATAAGGGGCCATTTGGGAACCAAAATGGAGTGTTTCTACTTTCTAGTGAGCCAACATGTACGATATCAGCACCCTGACCAGAATGGAACAGAGCCTTCATTAATATCATTGGTAACACCTGTGAAGGAAGTAAGGAGAGGCCCAATTTCTTTCCAATATGGCTGCTATGCATAGAGCCTATTTACTGACAGACAACTCTCCTCTCCTCAGGTTGGGAGGGTCAGCGTGTACGACTCCACCAGACATACCGGTAAGACCAAGGAGTCCAGTGTGAACTGGAGCACACCGGACCAGCTGAGTGTGGAAGTCCTGGACGGAACTAAAGGCAAACTGGACGGGTGAGTTTACTAGTCCTACAGCTAGTTCTGTCTCTAGTTAGCTATTTAAAAATGGCATCAGTCATGACAGTTGATCCTCTGCCACTTTTGAAAGATTTTGACCATGCCAGCTTTTGTAATGGTCACAGAAAATGGTTCAATATACACGAACTTCATGGTACTGCCGTTCTGAATCTGACATAAGGAAACGATAAATCTTCTCGTACGGAAGTCTTCATAATGTTCATAAGCTGCTTGTTGCATTAAAGGGCAAGAACACTTTGGTAGAGGTTTGGGTTGTGTTGTTACTTTGCCATGATGCAACTCCAAAGGTGGGCAAAAAATGTAAAATAATTGCTCCATTGACTATACATGTATAATTAAAATTATGCTCCCCATTGACATTGTATTAAGAGGCTGAGGAGGAGCTTTTCTAGCCCATAAACGAACACAAACAAAGTTGAGTCTGACAATATAGAACACAACCAACCCGGTGCTATTTTTGTTTTTCAATAAAAATGTCAACTTCCTGTCGATTTTGTTATTTTTACTAGGAAGAAAACCCGGACTGGATCCGGGGATCTGGATCCGGATCTTCAATTAATCAACTTTGTTTGCGTTCGTTTACGGGCAAAAATAGCTCCTCTTGAGCCTCATCACGGTAAAATGTAAGTCAATGAGGAGCTTTTATTGGATTATCAATTTCTAATCAATGGATAACTCATTTTTGATTCCTTGCCCAACTTTTGGAGTAACTATCGTGGCAAGGTGACTACACAACCCAAACCTCTACCAAAGTGGTCTAGCCCTTTTCAAGGGCTTTTCAACGCAACGAGAGACGAACGAGCCAAACACAATTCCTCCCCATATTACCACATGGGGGTGAGAATGTGTTGTGCTAGTAGGTAGGGAGACTTGAGCAACTAGTCCAGGGGTCTTCAACGTTTTCAGCCCAAGGACCCCCTAGCTGAGAGAGAGATGAAGCAGGGACCCCCTCTATATTGTATAAAATTGTGTTTCAGATTCAACTTTTTTTTTGTTGACGTTCACTGTTCTTTTTCCCTCTACACCTATGCCTCTTTGCCAAAAATAGCCGATCTACAAGCTCACAACACCTCGCAGCGCGAGGCGTTGTGAGCTTGTACATCTGCTATTTTTTGGCTAAAGTTCTCCTCAGAAAAGGGATGCTAAGGTTCAAGTGGTTAAGGTACAAAAAAAAATAAATCATATCACAAAGATTTGGCGGACCCCCTGTAGTAACTCTGAGGACCCCCTAGGGGTCCCGGACCCCCTGTTGAAGACCCCTGAACTAGTCTATACCCGGTGACGTGCCACCTGCTCATTTCATCCTCCAATAACACGGCATTCGTTCGAACATTGCCCGCCACTGTGTGTGTGTGTGTGTGTGTGTGTGTGTGTGTGTGCTAGTGCCATGGACATGGTTTGAGGATCCAATGGAGTTAGGCGGTTTAGTCGGAAGCGCTTACTTTTCATTGTTTCAATATGAAATGTAGCTGGTTTCTGCCCGAGCGGCCCTCCACTCATAAAACACTGTCTGAGGACACGGCCCCTAGACATTTATAACTGTGTAGCGCTGGTCTGTATGTTCTGCCATTCTGTGTGGTGTTTGTTTGTGTGTGTGTGTGTGTGTGTGTGCGCATACTGCAGCCCCAAAGGTAGGTGACGTCCCCCCCACCGCACCGTGTGATTATGAATCCCACCAACGTTATAGGATAGACTTACCTGTGTTTGATTGGCTCCCTGGCAGGCATAGTTTTACTGAGTTTAAGGTTAGGTTGAGGCATAGTTTTACTGAGGTCAGGGTTAGGTTTAGGCATAGTTGTGTACTGGCCAATCACTGCGGGTTTTGCCTATAACTGCGGTGGCATCCATAATAACGCCACCGCACCGGCTACAGACCCTATAGCCTGCAGGTACCGTAACCGTGACAACAGAGCCCATAGCCCGTGGCCGCGCATTTGCAGGAACTCCGGAACTCGGCAGTTTTTCATGAAAAAAAAGCTTGATCTACACACTTGTCAAATGCCTAGTCGGTACAACGGAAGCGCTTAAAAACGATCTGGGAGTAAAGCGAATGTCCAGCCTCCTGACCACTTCCGTTTTGTCTTTGCACTCGCGTAATTGTGTCCTACTGTAAATCTAATTAGCCGAAGCATAATATAGCTTTTTATCATCAATTGGAAATTCAAAAAATGAATTTTCTTTATTGTGAACGTAAATGACGAAACGTATTTCTTTCTCGGCTTACAGGGCGATGTAGTTCCAGACTTTATGTAGCATTCAGAGTCTGTGGAATAGTAGTCTGGCTATACGAGACTAGCGCATGCACATCCACACCGAAGATCAACATGAAAAATACCAATCAGGAATCGGTCTTGAAAAGATCGATTTGATCAAAACTTTGAACGGCAATGGACAAGTGGAGAAGATGACCCTCATGGTTCCTTGAGAGGGTGTATGGTGTAACTCTGAGAGTGTACAAATGGAACCAAATGGACCCTCCCGGGTCCATTTGGTTCCATTTGTACACTCTCAGAGTTATGGGGGTCCTTGAAATTAAAAAGTTTGAGAACCACTGTGCTACATGGAACGGAGCCTTCATTAGTGTCATTGGTAACACCTGTGAAGGAAGTAGGGAAGGGGCCCAATTTCTTTCCAATATGGCTGCTGTGCATAGAGCCTATTGACTGTTCTACGTGTCAAACAACTTTAATGTTTCAACCTGATTTGTTTATGAGTGACAAATAACTGACAAATAAGCCCTCTTGAATGTCGCTTTCTTTCGATGAAGATCTAAAAGCCCCGTCCCCTCCCTCTTCCCATCCCCGTTTTCCCCCCTCTCAGGTCCAAGCAGGACGTGTCCCGCGTGTCCAAGTCCAACCTGTTCCGCCTCTTCCGGGTGCTCTGCCAGATGTCGGGCCGCACGGACCTGCTGATGCACCACTCGTACGCCGCCGCCAAGCTGGCGGCGCGGCCCTTCCAGCAGGTCAAGGAGCAGTTCTTCCAGGCGCTCAGCCTCCACGGCTACGGCGCCTGGATCGGCAAGCCGCTGGAGGAGAAGAGCTTCGACCCGGCCGACGAGACGTCCGGCGGAGGACACGTCACGCACCGCGTGCAAACGGGGAACCTGTCCGCGACGGGCAACGGCAGCAACGACAACAACGGCGGCGTGGCGATGATAAAATAAAGTGTTAGATGGCGGGGGGAGGGGATAGAGGGAGAACAGAGGGTAGGTCGTAGCGATAGAACAGACAGAATAAAGAGACGGGGGGAGGAGAGAATAGGGGAAGGAGCGATGGGATGGATGGTGTTGTCAACAGACGCTCTGTACATTCATAACCGAAGACAGGAAAACACGAGAAATATTTCCACAAAAACGAACCTTAAAAAAAAAAAACCCAACCCCATGCTAACCACCACTGCTAACCTGCTAGCTGTACCCAGATCAGTTCACTTGGTCAGTAAATGTATATCTGCTATACATGATGTTGTCTCTGCTGTATATTCGCCTCCACGTGTGACCTGCTCCGCCCCAAATCCGTGTGATGTCCTCGTCCGGAGCTCCTTCTAAAAAAAAGTCCGATTCATACTTCGTTGCGCGGGCCGGAGTCGCACGCTCCGAAAACGGCTCGTCTAAATGCTGTTTTGAGTTTTTAGATTGGCTGTTTTCGGCTCGGAAAGCTATTTTTTTTTGGCTCACGTGCTAAAGCTATTTTCGGTTCACAAACTCCGCAGTTTTCGGCTCGCAAGCCACAACGTTTGGATATTTCCGCAGCGCGACACCGGCATGTAACCAAGTATGATGAATCGGACATTTTATTTTATTTTCTAATTTATCCTTTGCAGCGCGACTCGTCTACAAGCTGAGGATGCATCGCGTCGCCGGCTTGTAGATCGTCGCGCAACACGAAACAAACTTTTAAAAACATTTACACCCTCGTGCAATGGAGCGTTGGCGAAGAAATGTTAATGTCGCCAATCTTCATCGTTGGTTAGTTTTGGGAGATTGCATCATCAAATCAAATAAAACTAATGGCAATCCCGCTGAATATTTTGAGGTCAAACAATTTTTTTAGTTCATTTTAGGTTCAAGATCAGTGTAGAAAGACAGAGAGGATAGACACGTGATATAAGACGGTGGGACTTGGGAAACCCGTGTCCTGGCGTTCACTAGGAGCATACGGTTAGTCGCGAGTTAAGTCCACCGGAGGCGTCGTCAGGAAAGACGAGTGATTTGAGTAGAGCAGATCACATAATCCACCCATAACTTCTCTGTACTAATAATTATTATTATAACGTCATTTAAACTACTGTAGAAGAACGTAAATGTTTTCTGTTGATTGAATATTTCTCCTGTTAGCTTGGTTTCTCTGGCTGAGGTCTTCACCAGCTGATCACATGTCCTCCGTGGACGGACGTGGTGGGACATGTCCCTCCATGGACTGGGCCCCGAGATGTCCACCATGGACGGAGATGTCCCCCATGTGGACAGATTCTCCAACATGTCCTCCATGGAAAGAAAATGTCCTCCGTGGAAAGAAATGTCCTCCATAGACGCACATGTCCTCCATAGGCGGCATGTCATCGAAAGACGGCATGTCCTCTAAAGATGACATGTCCTCCATAGACAGACATGTCCTCCATAGACGGGAATGTCCTCCATAGACGGCCATGTCCTCCATAGACAGACATGTCCTCCATAGACGGGATATCTCCTCTATGGACGGGACAAACATGTCCTCCATAGACAGGATATCTCCTCTATAGACGGGGACAGACATGTTCGTCCATGGACAGACATGTCCGCCCATGGACAGACATGTCCACAAACTGGACGGTCGACGTGGTGCGTCCGTGTCCAATATGAATGTTAGGAAGCTGTTGGTGGACACGTCCATGAGATGTGACCAGTTCTTGACCAATAGAATCCTTGATTAGTTAATTAGTTGATTAAGGAGCTGCAGACAGCCAGACACTTGATAAACAGTATATATACACACGTACGTACAAATACATGAACACACGCATGGATATGTGATGAGATCTTACTGCGTATACATTTCTCTAAAGAAATGTTGCGTTCCCATATATACGTGTGTGTGTGTATGTATATGTATATACCTCATGTATATATTTTGTAAATCAATTTGCAGATTTTCTTTTATTTGTTCTTTTTTTTTTATCTGTCTTTTTTCCAAAGTTTTAATGAAAGGTGTGATGTGTTAAAGATGCTTGAGATTGTTCTGGGTCTTTTTTTTACAAAGTAGAAATGTTTAGTAACCTCGGAAAAACAAACAAACACATTAAAGTCTTTCTGTTTGTTCAGTACGCCTCGTTTTCTTTGCATCCCGAGTGAGAGAATGCATCTAAACCCTCTCGTCTCTTATGTCAGTAAAGGGAACGATCCCTGAGAGAAGGACAGAGTTGGAGCCGAGTTAATTGGTTCTAATCACTGGATCTGGAAAACCCAGAAGAACTTAGTTGGTTCGGATTAACTGCACTGGAATCTGTCCCAGGTGTCAAGTGATCCCTGGTCAGACAGACCGTAAAACCGACAGAACTCACTGTCTGTCTGTTGGCAGAAGTACTCAAACTCAAATGTTTAATGTTTTAATGTTTCAAATTATTAATGCCACGAGGTAGAAATACTCTTATAGAAGTGAAAGTACATAAGTGTGGCATCAGAATATACTTGAAATAGTACTCATGCAGAAGGTCCCGTTTCACAAGGTAAATGTTTTAATCTTTTGAAAATAGCAGATCTACAAGCTGACAACGTGTTGTGAGCTTGTAGATCGGCTATTTTCAAATTGCCAAAATTTGAATAGGGCTGTAGGGCTTATAAGTGGTTAACGTATGTTTTGTAATAATTCAAATCTACAACGCAACTAGTAACTAAAGTTTTCAAATAATTGTAGTGGAATAAAGGTACAATATTTGACTTTTGAGATGTAGTGGAGTAGAAGTAACTATTACATTGGAAATACTCCAGTAAAGTAAAAAATAAATAAATTGTACCTAAGTACAATACTTGAGTACACGTACTTACCATCACGTTACTTTCCATCATGACTGTCTTGTCTCGGTCTTGCTGGTCTGAACCAGCTTGGCTGCAATGCTTCAGTACAACAGCAGGTGGCGTCAAGTCAACACAACTATGCCCAGGGGAACTCGGGGTGTGTGTGTGGGTGGTGGTGGGGTCCGTTTTGTGCATACATGCATAAGCAGCATGGCCAGGCATATGCATGTACAGTATGTGTGCATTTAGTGTGTCCAATGCACATATGTGTAAACATGCTATATTTGTTTATACATAATATGTACGTATTTGGGGTGACCAGATTGTCTACTTTACGAGGGACAGTCCCACATTTCCATGACTTTTCAGGCGTCCCACAAATTGAGACCTTGTACCACATCGTGACTGGCTGGCTTCAGTGTACAGTAATAAATCAATGTGCAGGTGTTGAGAAGCTCTTAACACGAGCACACAGCAAACTAGACTGGACCAGCACTGCTCAAGCAGCACGTGAATACATTATAGCAGTGGTTCTCAAACTTTTTCCTGTCAAGGACCCCCAAATTGACACTTATTAGCCCGCGGACCCCCATTTGAAAAGATATGCCAGAGGCCAAGAGAAGACTTTTACAGCTCTAGCAGTGATTCTCAACCATTTTCATTTCAAGGACCCCCAGTTTGACATGCATTAGGCTACGGACCCCCATTTAATGGCATTTATTTCTCTGGGACCCCAGCAATAGTTCCACAGTGAGAGCCACTGCTGCTCTTGGGTAGAAACTGTTCTTAAGTCTATTTGTTCCTGCCCTCAGCGATCTATATCGTCTGCCCGAAGGCAGCAGCTTCAAGTGGCAGTGCCCGGGGTGGGATGGATCCTTT
>NC_139940.1:51895884-51905884 GCF_963454915.1 Gymnoscopelus microlampas | reverse complement strand
AGGTTCTTCTTTGGCCTACTGGGATTGTGTAATGCTAAATGTCATGCCGACTGGTCCAGTGTTGCCTGAGTTTAGCTGCTCACAGACAGTCAGTCAGACAGACAGACAGACAGACAGACAGACAGACATACAGACTCACTGGACCGAAAACATAATCCCTGGCCTTGCGGGGATAACCAGGAGTGCTTAGAGAGGACTAGTGGATTGGATGAGAGAGAGAGAGCGAGAGAGAGCAAGAGAGAGAGAGAGAGGGAGAGGAAGAAGGAATAAATGGCAAATAATAATTTTAAATTTTAGTCCTTCTAAAAACATTTAGAAGGACTTTATTGAACAAAGCGGGATCCAATAGTGGAATGGCTTCCTTGTGGATCTCTTATGTCACACTGATGATGTCATACAGTATACTGATGACAGTCCTGCCCAACATATTCACACACACACACACACACACACACACACACAAACACACACACACACACACACACACACACACACACACACACGGACAACACGGCTTGCCCCCAGGAGCCATGCTGCTGCAATACCAACAATATTCCTGTTCAGACCAGTTGTACTGGGCAGCTCTCGTGCACGTTGCACCTTAGCTACAGTACAGGGCAGAAACCTTGAATCTCCATATTTTAACCTTTTTTCCCCCCTGTAAATTAACGCCCTACTTGATCACACTACAGCGTCACACAGAAACATCAAAAGCAGCAGATCTACAAGCTCGAAACGCGCCGCTTCGAGCCGCGTTGCGAGCTTGTAGATCTGCTGCTTTTGATGCTTTTTGAATTTTAATCCTGAAAAGTAACAGTTTTGGACATATGAGATTTCTACCCCGACAGAGAGGATATTCTAGGCTTCTGAGTGTGTGTGTGTGTGTGTGTGTGTGTGTGTGTGTGTGTGTGTGTGTGTGTGTGTGTGCGTGTCAATGTATTAATGAGACTTTGTGAACAGTATTCTCATGTATGCATGTGTCTGTGTGCCCATGCATGCATGCATACATGTGTGTCTGCGTGTGCACATGCATGGACACGTGTGTGTGTGTGTGTGTGTGTGTGTGTGTGTGTGTGTGTGTGTGTGTGTGTGTGTGTGTGTGTGTGTGTGTGTGACCGTGCCCGTGTGTGTGTGTGTGTGTGTGTGTGTGTGTGTGTGTGTGTGTGTGTGTGTGTGAGACCGTGCCCGCATTTGTGTGTGTGTGTGTGTGTGTCCTTTCATTAAAAGGACACTGTTGTTTGCAGGCTAGATGTTCTGGCCTGCTGGGATGTATTAACGTTACATTATGCCTCTCCCCTCTCTCTCTCTCTCTCTCTCTCTCTCTCTCTCTCTCTCCCCCCCCCTCCATTCCCCCTTTCTCTTCCTCTCCGTTCTCTCCATCCGCCCCTGCCTCTCAAAACGCCCTTGTCGTTTTCTCTGGCTATCCTGACCGCCCACCCCCCAAATGTATTCTCTCCATCCCTCCTCCCTCTCTCTCTCTCTCTCTCTCCGTCTCTCCCATAGTGCTCATCCTGCCATCTATCACATTACATTGCATGGTGTCTGATTCATTCTAACATAGCTGTGGACCGTTCCTGTGGGCTCAGGGCTTTTATAGGGGCTGGACTATATGATGCCGGTCTGGCCACATGGCTCCCAGCCTCCCCTAATGCAATCGGAACCATTAGAGAGAGAGAGAGTGATGGACAGAGCTGTGATGGACTCAGTCTGGCTCTATTAGCTCTCTCACTCACCACTTCTTCTGTTCTGATGGGATGTTCACCATCAATCATCTCCACCGCTAAAAACGCCACAGTTACACCACAACGAAGGAACGTATTATGCATCAACCTCTCTGTGTTGTGTTTGTAGATCGGCTATTTTCAAATTCCCATTTCAAGTTTTCAAATGTATATATATTTTTTGAAAATAGCAGATCTACAAGCTCACAATGCGTCGCTTTGCGACGCATTGTGAGCTTGTAGATCGGCCATTTTCAAATGGCCAAAATGTGTATAGTGCTGATGAAGTGGTTAATGTATGTTTTGTAATAATAATCAAAATCTACAAAGTAACTAGTAACTTCAGTTTTCAAATAATTGTAGAGGAGTAAAAGTAGGAACATTTGCCTCTGAGATGTAGTGGAGTAGCAGCATAAAGTATTGACAATTGGAAACACTCCAGTAAAATAAAAAAAATCACACCCTGTGTGAAGGAAGCGGTGCCTTTGGGGCGGGGCTTAACTCATTTCAGTTCGTCCCTATTGGTGGTCTGAGTCCACTTACCAAATGTGTACTTGGTAGCATGCTGCAAACTGGAATGATGGCTGTTTAAAGCCCAGCCAATGGGCAGACAGAGGGGGCGGGGCTTAAGTAATTACAGTTCGTCCCTATTGGTGGTTTTAGTCCATGTACAAAATTTGTACTCCGTAGCATGCTGCGAACTTTAGTTATGGCTGTTTAAAGGCCAGCCGATGGGAAGACAGAGGGGGCGGGGCTTCAGCAATGCATGCTCGTCCCTATTGGTGGTCTAAGTCCACATACCAACATACTTTTAACTATTGAAAGCTTATACATCCAAAGCAATAATTGAATATCTTGTAGTCAGGAGTGCATAGATTATGAGAGCACAACGTTTTAAAGAGCTTGAGGTCTTAAGTCTTGTCACTGCTCTGGCATGTTTGGAAAGTGACTAATACAAGAATAATCATAACAGAAAGCCTGGAGTCAATGATATATTCAAATAGACAGTGGTTTGAAGTTCAAAGCACACGCACGAGGATGTTAAGGTTGTAGGTTCAAGTGTTATCTCTAATCTTATTATTTATATTTTGACAGTTAAGTGCCTGGGAGTCAGGGCCGCATGCATGAAGACTTTGGCTTGACGGTTAAAGGAGGAGTTCACCCAAAAAATGACTTATTTTCTATCAATTACACACCCCATGAAGCCTTGATTTCATGGATTTATTTTTGTTTTTGTGGCATTCCTAAGACAATAATTTGATGACCGGGTGTGTATCCGGTAGGAGACACAAATAATCTACTTTGTGTCTCCTACCGGATACATTAGCCGTAAGGGGAAAGGGAATTAAATTATTGTTTTAGGAATGCCACAAAAACAAAAATAAATCCATGAAATCAAGGCTTCATGGGCTGTGTAATTGATAGAAAATAAGTCATTTTTTGGGTGAACTCCTCGAGAGCTAATAGAGCCAGACTGAGTCCATCACAGCTCTGTCCATCACTCTCTCTCTAATGGAACTCCTCCTTTAAGGTTGATGCTTAAAGGGATAGTTCACCCACCCATAGTTCACTCACCTGTTTAGTCACCCCATGGAGACTCATGGATTTTGTTTTGTCGCATTCCTAAGCCAATCATTTGATGACCGGCGGCGGTTCCGGTAGGAGACACGCTGCCTACCGCTCCCGCTGGTCATCAAATTATTGGCTTAGGAATGCGACAAAAACAAAACAATATCCATGAATTCAAGTCTCCATGGGGTGACTAATCGATAGAATTCTGCACAATGAGTACTTTTACTTTTGGTACTTTCAAGTATATTTTGATGCCAATACTTTTGTACTCTTACTCAAGTAAACTTTGATCACCGGACTTTTACTTGTAACAGAGTATTTCTACGCTGCTGTATTGATACTTTTACTTAAGTAAAAGATGGAAGTACTTTTTCCACCACTGCGCGCACGCACACACACACACGCACGCACACGCACGCACGCACGCACACACGCACACACACGCGCACGCGCACACACACGCACGCACGCACGCACGCACGCACGCACGCACACACACACACACACACACACACACACACACACACACACACACACACACACACACACACACACACACACACACACACACACACACACACACACACACACACACACACACACACACACACACACACACACACACACACACACACACACAGTGTCTCTGTTTGTTTACGTCCTCTCATATGTTGTTCCTACCTCTGTCTCGTTACTGATCACATCTTTTAATAATATGAACTGTTCCTCATCGTTGTAGATTACAGCATTGGACGAGAGGCAGACAACCATTAGAGAGAGAGAGAATGAAGTTGATAATAATTAACCACTTGAACCACAGCATCAATATTAGGGAGGGGGGGGCATTAACCTAAAACAGCCCATGTGAGCTTGTAGATCGGCTACTTTTGGCAAAGAGATTAGGTGTAGATGGAAAAAAGCGGTCCAAGTACAGAGACAACTCAGGTCCAGTTTACTAAGTCTATAGGGGCTTTATTTTGCGTGTCTTAAATACCAGGTGTTATGACTTTGATTGATTGATTGATTGAATACTTTTAGAAGTATTAGAAGTTTGCAGAAAAAAAGAAAGCCTATGGCTTGTTTCCATTGGGGTCCTTGCACTCAATTCATAGAGAATTAACTTAATTTAAGACCTGGAGGCGTGGCCAATGCTGTTTGGCTATTTTGAGTGGCCAAACAGCAGGTATTAAAGGTAGGGTAAGTGATTTACTTTGGTAAAATAAGTGTTAAATAGCTCTATATTCTGATAGTACTCATTGCTATAGAGTGTTTGTTCAGTAAAAGGAGTCTCCCATGTCTCTCCAGCTCTTTATTAAACAGAACATGCCTTTTCAGTGCTCTCTCCTGATTGGCTTAAATGTCGTCACCTACCTGAAAATGTAGCCTACTATATTCTTTATATAAGTTAAGTGATATAAGACCTGGTACTTAAGACGCGCAAAATAGGGCCCTAGAACTTTTGAGTGGTTAAGTATCTGTCTCTGTCTGTCTGTCTGTCTGTCTGTCTGTCTGTCTGTCGCTCTGTCTGTCGCTCTGTCTCTCTCTGTCTCTCTCTCTGTCACCACTGTGCCACGTTACATCATGTCAATCAAACATGATGAATGTCCTTTTGAAGTTAGAAGGAGAGAGAGACAGGGATGAAGAGAGAGAGAGAGAGAGAGAGAGAGAGAGAGAGAGAGAGAGAGAGAGAGAGAGAGAGAGAGAGAGAGAGAGAGAGAGAGAGAGAGAGAGAGAGAGAGAGAGAGAGAGAGAGAGAGAGAGAGAGAGAGAGAGAGAGAGAGAGAGAGAGAGAGAGAGAGAGAGAGAGAGAGAGGTAGCAGAGGGTTGGCATAGCAACTGACTTCCTCCATTATTCTGTCTATCTGTTCTATTATTCACTTCCTCCTTTTACAGCTCTCTGTCATTACATCAGTCTCTTTTCATTTCTATATGTCTGTCTGTCTGTCTGTCTGTCTGTCTGTCTGTCTGTCTGTCTGACTGACAGTCTCTCTAGTACTGCTGGTTTATCTCTCTGTCTCTCTCTCTGTCACTGTCTCTCTCTCTCTCTCTCTCTCTCTCTCTCTCTCTCTCTCTCTCTCTGTCACTCTGTCTGTCTCTCTCTCTCTGTCACTCTGTCTCTCTCTCTGTCACTCTCTCTCCCTCTCTCTCTCTCTCTCTCTCTCTCTCTCTCTGTCACTCTCTCTCTCTCTCTCTCTCTCTCTCTCTCTCTCTCTCTCTCTCTCTCTCTCTCTCTCTCTCTCTCTCTCTCTGTATCTCTCTCTCTCTCTGTCATTCTCTCTCTCTCTCATTCATTCTTGGTCTCATTATCGTTCACATCAAAGTTCATCGTTACTAATTGATCGATCCATGAATGACTACTGACCGCAGCATCACCATGACACAACACATGAGATGAGACTTCCTGTCACCTTCTCTCTCTGACATCTCTGCCCTATTCGTCTGTCCGTCTCTCACTACAGCTCCCATTTATACCTTGCTGCGCGTCCGAAAATAGACGATCTACGAGCTCACAATGCGCCAGCTTGTAGATCGGCTATTTTCAAATGGCCGAAATGTAAACAGGGCTTAAGCGGTTAATGGATATATTTTTGTAATAATAATCAAGATCTACAAAGTAACTAGTAACTAAAGTTTTCGAATCATTGTAGTGGAGTAAAAGTACAATATTTGCCTCTGAGATGTTGTGGAGTACAAGTGAGAGTACTGAAAATTGGAAATACTCCAGTAAAGTAAAAATGCCTCCAAATTGTACTGAAGTACTTTACTTGAGTAAATGTACTTAGTTACTTTACACCATTGCTTGTAGATCGGTTATTGTCCTTGCGCGACAGGAGCATTTAGGCACATCTCACTCTCCCTCTATATCTTCCCCATCTGTCCATGTTGTCATTTCCTCGTTAACTTTGACCTTTCATGCTTCCGGTGGGGACCACCGGAGCGTACCACCGGAGGGTACCACCGGGGCGGACCACCAGGGCGGACCACCGGGGCGTAGGGGGGTGCAGGGGGGTGCCTGTTGGTTCAGCTCCCTTGCACAAAAACCCTTGACATTCATTCATCAGAGGCTATAATATGATTATTAACGTCTGAGGGATGATCTAATCCAGGCCATATGCAAACACAGGCCTGTTTTGAGGAGACAGATTCTAATCCCACGCACACAGACGCACACACACACACACACACACACACACACACACACACACACACACACACACACACACACACACACACACACACACACACACACACACACTCTCACACTCACACTCACACTCTCTCTCACACACACACACACACACACACACACACACACAGATTAGACCTGTTAATGCTTCATTTGTGCAGCCTTAATGCCTCTTAATAGAAGAGTTGATTTGTGTAGAAATTCAATATGGTAGGCCTATGTGTCATTCATACTCTCTCTCTCTCTCTCTCTCTCTCTCTCTCTCTCTCTCTCTCTCTCTCTCTCTCTCTCTCTCTCTCTCTCTCTACCACCTGCCCCCCCCTTATTTAATAATATTAATGTTGTGCCAGTTGATTCCTCCCCACACACACATCTGTGTTGTGTCACTGCTGTTGTATCCTACTACTGGCTCGCCTGCCAGAGGAGGCCCCACCGGGAGGGCGTCGTAGAGCCTTCATCCTGCTCCTCCCGCCCAACGCTCCCTGCTCACAGGTGCCACCCCCCAGCCCGTAGTAATACATTATGTGCAAGTGATACCACGCTCCCCGCCCGGCTTCCCTCCCCCGAACACGGGCCAATTAGGCTCTACGCACAGCAGCCATTTTGGAAAGAAACAGGTGTTACCAATGATACTAATGAAGACTCTGCTCCATTCTGGCCAAACAGAGTCAGGGGGCTGATGTTGTGCATGTTGGCTCACTGGAAGCACCAGTGGGTCTCAACGTGTGGTCCAGGGACCCTCATGGTTCCTTGAGGGGGTTCCTAATGGCCCCTTACGCATGTGTAACTCTGAGAGCGTACAAATGGAAGCAAATGGACCCTGACGGGTCCATTTGGTACTTTTTGGTGAATTTTGACTCTGCACCCATGCTTTACTCTTTCACTGAGAACTATACAGCGAGTGTGTGCTGTAAAGTAAAAGATCAGTTCTCCCGTGTGCAACATGAAAATATGATGTTACATGTTTTAGTTGGCAGTGTCGTCACCAGTTCATCTGTGGCACAGACAAATATAACAGCTGTCAAGTTGTCTAGGTTCAAAGCCACCAAGTGTTGTACCCAATATCTTCCATGCACTTCTGTGGAACAGTGGCAAGTCAGTGTGCGTTGTAAACAGAACCTTCTTTGTTCAAAAGCAATGTTAAGGTTTTTTTCTTTTTTCAATACTCTAATATTGTACGCCTATGAGGGGAAGTGTTTCGTTGTCAGCAACAGCTTCCACACTTCTCTGGCACAGGAGATAACTATGTGCTTTGTAAACATAGACGGCGTGTGGTTTCCCAAGACCAACAATGAGATTTTTACCTGATTCTAATCTTTCACTGAAGAGCACAGTGGTGGAAAAAGTACTCGAACGTCTTGTGGGGCACTGATCGAAGCCAAGAATCAGACAGTGGTGGTACAAGCCCATATATGGGTATTTATTTAGAATATTGCACAGAGGTACTGGTTAACCATACAAATCATAATAAGTATCTAATAATAATGAATAACGGTAACAGAGGTTCTTCCCAGGTTTGGGGCCCAGTCCATTCGTCAGATATTCAGGTATTGTTTGATACGCATTGATACCATTCAACGGGGGTTCCAGCCCACTCGTCAAATACTTCAGGTATTGGTTTACACTATTAATGACTTTCACAAGGAGGTTCTTTCCCAAGTATGGGGGCCCAGTCCATTCGTCACAATTCAGGTCATTGTTTACACATGTTCCATACGGTTACCTATAATGTAAAAGATACAGTCTTTTAGATATCATTTCACAATCACTTGTCATAATTATTTAGAAGGGAAATAGTGGAGTGTATCGCTTACCGCCTGAGCACCCGTCCGTTCACCAAGGAGAGCCAGTGAGGACTGAGATAGAGAGGCGAATGGTTGTAGCCGACGCCCGGCCGGTCACGCAGGTGCACTGAGTTGGGGTTGATTTATCAGGTAGATTGGTAGGTACCGCTCCTCAATGGCGCGGCCTAGGCTGGAGCGCTGTATCCTGGTCCTCTCTCTGTCTCTCATGCACGCTAGATATGGTAGGATTTGTAGTGGGCGTCCCCTTTTGGGAGGGCGCCCGCGCGGGGACTTCTTTCTTCCACATTAGAAGAGTTCCTCCTCCTTTTTGACCCGATGGTCAAAGGCACTATATCAATACTATATGACATAATCTCCAATTTGAGGCCTGCGCCCATGGTCAAGATGAAAGCTGACTGGGAACATGATTTGGGGATCACGTTGTACGCTGAAAATTGGGACTCTATTTTCTCCTCCATACATAAGTCCTCACTCTGTGCAAGGCATCGTTTAATTCGGTTTAAAATAGTTCACAGAGCTCACATGTCTAAGGCCAAACTTGCAAGTATATACCCTGACATAACCCCCACCTGCGACAAGTGCAAGAATACTGACGCAACCCTCATCCACCAATACTGGATGTGTGCGCAATTACAACCATTTTGGGAGGGTGTTTTCAATACCCTATCTACTATTTTACAGCGAACTCTAGACCCAGACCCCCTAATTGCGCTGTTTGGCACTGTTGGAGGGGAGGATTTCCCATTGACACGTACAGAGTGCCGTATGGTGGACTTTGCCCTGTTGCTCGCCAGACGTGCTGTTCTGCTCCGATGGAAGGATGCTGCCCCGCCCGTGCTCACTCAGTGGCTTCGCGAAATAATGTCTTGCCTTAAATTGGAGATGTTGCGATTTTCAATAGCCGGCTCCGAGAAAAAAATCTATAAGACCTGTGGTCCGTTCATGACTTTTTACCACAACGCTCACGCCTGTTGCGACTGCAGCACACAGCAAACCTAAAATGTTTTATTTTAATTATATATCTGCTTTTTTTTCCTATTCTATCTGCTCTGATTAATTTTCGTGCCTTTTGTTTTTCCTTTTATTTCTAATTTTCTCTTAGGCCTACGATTGTGCCTACAACTGTCCTGGGGATTGAGGGTGGGGGGAGGGTGGGATAGGGTTATGTAGTATATTATGTACATTTTGTTTGTCTTCTTGTGATACGATATGAAAAGACTTGTGTGTGCAGTATGCTTGCCCCTGAACCTTGTACTAAAAACTAATAAAAAGATCTTGAAAAGAAACGAAGAGTTAGGACGTCACATTCTAATACAGCCAGAATACCCAATCGCAGCACCGGCCACAGTGGCGCACCTCGCTAATCATTAGACTCCCAATCCACTACCACTGGGAGTCCAGATTTGTCTCCCGCTTTTCAAACAACCGCGGACAATTCTTTTTTTTCTGCGATATAAAGTATAGTTTTGGACAGGACCGCGACAGAGGGCCGCAGTCTCAAGCGAACGTGAGCCACGAGAGGCACCACCGAGCGTGTTAAAGCGCGCAAGTTGCCGTGCTGAACGTTGCGAAGTTCGCTTTGAGCCTACTCAGCCCTGTCCGAGTTATGTACCGATAGGCACAGAATAGTAAATGATGTTGTGGGGACTGCGTTTGCCCCAACTGACACTCAAAGTGACTACTGGCCAATCACAGCGCGTCTTTGCTGGGACTTA
>NC_139940.1:51873384-51888384 GCF_963454915.1 Gymnoscopelus microlampas | reverse complement strand
ACTGAAAGTGACTGGAGCGTCTCATTTCTCTCCAAAAGCCCTTGAATATGATGGAATATGATTAAGGTTTACTGTGATTATGCTAAGCTCACATTTCATATCACACACACCATAGGCTACAGTAAGAACTCCTCTAACTGTCACTAGCTCCCCCCCAAAAAATATATTACGGGTGGGGTGAGTAATTGATAGAAAATAAGTCATTTTAGGGTGAAGTATTCCGTTAAGTCGCTAATCGCAATTATTTGTATGACAAGTTAACCATCGACTGAAAATGTTTGTTCATGGTCTTGACAAACCCCCTATAGGGACCGGGACCGCGAGGGGCGGAGCTCCAAACACAGACAGGCCAGCCCCCTGGTGCACCGGCGGGACAGCAACCCGTTCACCGAGATCGCCATGAGCTCCTGCAAGTACAGCGGCGGCGTGATGAAGCCGCTGAGCCGCCTCAGCGCCTCCCGGCGCAACCTCATCGAGTCGGACAGCAGCAGCGACACCCGCGAGGCCACGGGAGGCGGGGCCTCTTCCGCCGGACTCGGGCTCAACGGGCGCGACCACCGGGACGGCGGGGCCGCCGGCGGGACGCTCACCGCGGCGTCCTCGCTGCACGGACCCCTCCTCCAGAACCCGCCGCCGGAGATCGTCATCTCCTCCAGGGAGGACTCGCCCTACGCCCGCGGCTACGACCTCACCGACCCCGCCTCCAACTCCGCCTCCTCCCCCCTGGGCCTGTGCGCGGACCTCAACCAGATGTCCATCTACCACCAGAACCACGGCCTGGCCCTCGGGGGCTCGTCCGGCGGGGTCGCGGGGGCGGGGCTCGGGTCCGGAGGTGGAGGCGTGGGCAGGAGGCACGGCGGCGGAGTGGGCGGGGCCGGGGCGGGGTCGGCGGCGGGAGCGGGCGGGGCGAGGGGCAGCATGTCCAAGGCCTCCAAGCGCAAGAACCAGAACATCGGCTACAAGCTGGGCCACCGGAGGGCGCTGTTCGAGAAGAGGAAGAGGCTGAGCGACTACGCCCTCATCTTCGGCATGTTTGGCATCGTCGTCATGGTGATCGAGACGGAGCTGTCCTGGGGCGTGTACAACAAGGTAGGAGAAGGGGCGGGGCTGATGGGCGTTGGAGTGTGTGTCCGATTAAAAACAGAATGATCGGCTTTGACGTTTAAAGGTCATGTTGATCATATTTTGATGTAATAGTCAAACGAAAATGGTACCACAGAGCTTTTGAAAAAGTGTGGAATAAATATATGTCTTGATTGTGACGTAATCGTTTTAATAATTTGGGCGGGTCCAAAATTATTGTTTTGTTTACCTGTGAAGGTTGACAGTCGCCGTTATCCATTTAGTTTTTATTGGGAAAGGTACTTTTTTCTCCTTAGCAAAGCTTAGAGACAGCTGTTGCGTTGTGATGTTGCAAACTGAATAATTTGGTGACTTACCGACTTGAGTTACTTATGAAACAGAAGTGTTGCGAGTGAGACATCTAGTGACTGAATGTTGTCTATTGCACCTTTTTTTTTCTTCTATTTTCTTCATCCCACGATTTTGTAGCCCATTTTTTCACCTAGTGCCAAATTGTCTGAGTAATCCTGGGCACTACACTCCCTCTGCCAGCCTAGGGAGAGCTTAGAGCCGAGCTCATGCCTCCTTCAATGCATGAGAGCTAGCAAGCCGCTTCTTATCACCTGACAGGGGGGAGTTTCCCCGGTTGGACGTAGCGCGTGGAAGGAACACGTTATTCCAACCAGTTCCTTTCTCCTCCATCAGACGCCCCGGCTGACCAGGGGGAGGCAGTATAGAGACCAGGATTACTGCATGTTTTTGTGAGGGTACATACCCTGGGAGACATTGGGAGAACATGCAAACTCCACACAGAAAAGCCCTTTCACCAACCCCACCTAGGGTTTATTGGATTGAGACCGAATGAACAGGCCAGTGGAATCACTACCTCGTTCTCTTTGCTCTGCACTTACGGTGACTATTTACCCTGTTGTTAGCTGACTGGGGTTCGTGCTTACTCTGCTCATCTCGCACTTGTAAGTCGCTCTGGATAACAGTGTCTGCTAAATGTCAAAATTGTAAAAATGTAATTGAATCAGGTGTCACGGGGACTCATTCACATTCAATTTAAAATAAAAAAAAAGAAGTCGTTTGACCATTAGGTAGATATTTATCCCAAGGGGGAAAATCTGTTTCTGCTTAACCCATGGGTTGATGGCTGCTCTGAGGGTTACGATGAGCGGTCGGTGGGAAAGCTGTTGGTGTTCACAATGTGTCGCGATGTGACGCGTTGTGAGCTTGTAGATCGTCTATTTTCAAATAGCCTAGGTATTAAAAGGCTAAATTGGTTAATGTAGGTTTTATAATGTAATCATTTTTATCTGCAAAGTAACTAGTACCTAAAGTTTTCAAATAATTGTAGTGGAGTAAAAGTACAATATTTGCCTCCGAGATGTAGTGGAGTAGAAAAATACTCCAGTAAAGTAAAAGTACCTAGAAATAGTACTTAAGTGCAGTACTTGAGTAAATGTACTTAGTTACTTTACACCACTGATAACGGCCGACGCCTGGGGGGGGGGGGGGGGGGGGGGGGCAACAGGTGACCTTCTGATTAACAGACGACCTTTCTGCCTACTAAGCTACGGCCGCCCTGTTAGATATCCCTTTAGTATTTGATCTTTACTGAAGCAGACAGTCTGAACACTGAGATGGAGACCAGAGAACACTGTGGTGGGAATTGATCTGAGACCAGTGGTGTAAAGTAACCAAGTACATTTACTCAAGTACTGTACCTAAGTACTATTTTTTTTTTTTTTTTTTTTACTTTACTGGAGTATTTCCAATTTTCAGTACTTTTACTTCTACTCCACTACATCTAAGGGGCAAATATTGTACTTTTACTCCACTACAATTATTTGATAGGATTAGTTACTAGTTTCTTTGCGGATATGAATTATTATATTATAAAACATAAATTAACCACTTTAGCCCTATCTAATACATAGGCTGTTTGAAAATAGCAGATCTACAAGCTCACAACGCGTCGCATCGCGACACGTTGTGAGCTTGTAGATCTGCTATTTTCAAACATTTCAGTACTTTTACTTTTGGTACTTTAAGTATATTGTGATGCCAATACTTTTGTACTTTTACTCAAGTAACATTTTGAACACAGGCCTTTTACTTGTTTACTAAGTTTTTTCATATGGTCGGTATTGCTACAGTACTTTTACTTAAGTAAAACATTTGAGTACTTTTTCCACCACTGTCTGAGACCAGCACAGAACCTAAACCTGACATTATTGATTGATACCACTGTAGCATGACAATGGATGAATACCACACTAACATGACATTATTGATCGGGTTTGTCCCTCAGGAATAAAAACGTTGTCTAGGTGGAAAGAACTGCGGGAGGGTGCATGTGTGCGATATGGACAAAATCTCATACCTTGATATTTATACCACATATCTCAATAGCGTCACGATAGCCTATAGCATAATGCAGCCATAGTCTTATTGCAGAGTAGGCCCTGTACAATATGACTGTGGGTTCACACTTATCTTATTTTAAGTTATTTTATGTGTAGTAACAGGGAAAACTTGTGCTTTCCTTGAAGCACTCTTAATTGGAAGTCCACCGTCAGGAAGGCAAACATTCACTTTCGTCTGCCTTGACGAACATGCTAAGCGTTGCAACGTCACGGAATATCACTGATCATACAATAGACGAAATGACAGCACTGCTTTTTTTAAAGATGTTTTTGGGGGATTTTTGATACAAAAGTAGGCTGACGGATAATGGGGAGAGAGATGGGGGGGTGACGCACAGCAAATGTCGTCGGGATCGGGAGTCGAACTCGCGACACGCTGTAAAGCTGGATTACCAGCATGATACGCGCCTGGACCGCTAGGCCAGCGGGCACCCCAACACTGCTTTTTTAAATTGGAACCAACATAAACGGTTAAAGCTGCCTGCTGCATTGCAAGTATCTTCACATGTCGTCTAGTAATACATTTTCAACGAGAGGTTGAACTAACAGACCGTGCTATGAATTGTCATCGTTCACACACCCTACCATGCCAGAAAAAAGTTGAAAAGTCTCTGAACCTTTTTTCCGACAAAAAAAAAGAGGGATTGAATGAACTGAACTTGAAACACGCTATTAAACACTCGGAGCGTGAAGGTATTTCTGTGATTGCCTGACTTTAGCTGTACATGCAGGGCGAGTGGGGGTACATAGCATCAATATCGTTCCCTTTTGCAATGTTAACCAATTAATTCCCATATGGTTGAGTGGAGTCCCCCAGGGCACCCGGACACTGCATACTGATACTGGGGTTTAAAGGAGTTGTTCACCCAAAAAAAAGACTTATTTTCTATCAATTACACACTCCATGAAGCATTGAATTCATGGAGATTCCTGAGCCAATCATTTCATGACCAGGTGTCTGCTCAGTAGGAGACTCTTCGAGTGTCTTTGAGTCTCCTCCGCCGGTCATCAAATTATTGGTTCAGGAATGCGACAAAAACTAAAAAATCTACATGAATTCAAGATGTCTCGGGTGTGTAATTGATACAAAATAAGTCATTTTTTGGGTGAACTACTCCTTTAAGTGGTTAATATCTTGCATGTTCATATGTAGAATGATGGGAAAATGATCGTTCAGCCCTATTGCACTCTCCTGTGAGGCTAAAGGGCATGTGGCAGGTTGCTGTCACGTACATGATTGAAAACACAACTACATTATGGTACTGTATATCATATTTGACGTTTAGTCTCGGTGGTGGCTAGATTCAGTCTCTGTGTTGCGCCAAGACTGAACAGGCTCTACGCTCAGCAGCCATATTGGAAAGAAATTGGACCTCCTCCTTTCTTCCTTCACAGGTCTTTACCAATTATACTAACGAAGGCTCTGTTCCATTCTGGTCAAACAGAGTCAGGGTGCAGATATTTTGCATGTCGGCTCACTGGCAACAGTCTGCTATCTCATTTCCATTACCAACTACCCTTCTGCATACACAGTACCAAATTCTCAAATGTTGTGAGCTTGTAGATCAGCTATTTTAGCTTTTTCTTTAAATGTATACTTAAAAGTGTATTGCCTGTTTTGGCCATAGAACATTATGTATTTTGATTATCGGTACTAGTTATTGCCAGTCATTTCTTTTTTTTGTATTTCCGTAATAGGCTTTGCATAATTACGCTATTTGTCATATCTGCCCCGTGCAAATCTTTTTTTTGTTTACAAAGCCCGAAAGGCAAACATAAATGTCATTTGTATTGATTTGTTTCAATGTTCAATGCCAGAAACGCAATTAAATAATTCATCACAATTATTTGTAAGGCAATTAATTGCCAGCTGAAGTTTCATGGTTGTGACAGCCCTAGGCATGCAAGAGCAAAGACAGCCATGATTGAGAGGCCATCATAGGCTTTAATGTGAGAAGTCTGTGCTTATTTTTTTATTAACCCATTCAATCCGGGAACTTATCTTTGTCATTTTGGATGTCTTCGGCTACTCAAAAATAGCAGATATACAAGCTCGTACGAGCTTGTAGATCTGCGATGTGTTCATTTTTCGGGGAAAATGTGTGCAAATCTTTACATATGTCTTCTAAATCCTAACAGTTTTCTGAAAAATTGTGTCGCTATAATATCAGTGCTTCTCAAACCTTTTCATGGCAAGGACACCCAAAATGATATGTATTTGGCCGTCGACCACCATCAAAATACGTTGTTCCAGGGACCCCCCAGAAGCAGAGATTTGAGTTAAAAATGGCGTTTCAAAAAAATATATGTACTCTAAGATTTGCACAAATGTTCAAGATTTTTCAAAAAAATAGCCAAAGTATGAAATAATGTTTGTCGCTCAAATCTAAAATGACACAGATGCGTTCCCATTCGGATTGAAAGGGTTAATTTCTTTTCGTTGTGAAAGGCTTTCCTTTTTTTCATCTGCTGGCTTCATAGCCTGGCAGTAAAAGACTGAAACAGCCTGAACAACATTGTCTAGACTCTAGATCTGCTCTGAGATTACTGGAGAGACCTGAGACCAAATCCCCCAGAAAGCTGCAAGAGTGTCATTATTTTTTATCCACTTGCTAAATCATTCGAAAATCGGTCAGCCTCTAAGCAATACAAACGTTAACCCATTCAATCCCAGAACTCATACTGTGTCATTTTAGATTTTTAGTTATAACCATTATTTTATACTTCGGGCTGTAAACAAAAAAAAAAACAGATCTACAAGCTCATAGCACAGCACTCGGTGCACGGCACTCGGCGCCGCGCTACGAGCTTGTAGATCTGTTATTTATTTTGAAAAATTGTGTGTGTTTTTTTTGTTGCAAATCTTTGAATATATACAGTATGTTTTTTAAAGCGAACATTTTTCACTCAAATCTCTGCCTCTGGGAAATCTACAAATGGCTTCTAAATCCTAACAGTTAAAAAACAACAAAAAACAACACCATATGTTGCAATAAAATAAGTGGCTCTCAAACTTTTTCATGTCAAGGGCCACCCACAATGATATGCATTTGTACGCGGACCCCCATCTCAAAACATTTTGCTCCAGGGACCCCCAGAAGCAAAGATTTGAGTTAGAAATACATATAAATATTCAAAGATTTGCACACATTTTCACGATTTATTTCTTATAAAATAACAGATCCACAAGCTCGTGCCACGCTATGAGCTTGTATATCTGCTATTTTTGAATTGAAGGCGCTACATTTCTTCTACTTTCATAATGTATTTTTTATCTCACTTGCCACTGGGGGCAGCAGCAGGCTCAGGAGGTATAGTGCGGCCGTTTGGGAATCGGAAAGGTTCCTGGTTCGATCCCATTGGGCTTGTGTTGAAGTGTCCTTGAGCAAGACACTTAACACCTAACTGCTATACCGATGAGCATGGTTTTCCTCCACTCCGTCAACGCGTTAATGTGTGTGTGATCAGGTGAAAGTAATGCACATTGTAAAGCACTTTGGATAATGACGCTACTGTATATAAATGCACCATTTCCCTTAACCCATTAAGACCGGGAACGCATCTGTGTCATTTTTTAGATTTCTTTGGGCTATTCAAAAATAGCAGATCTCATAGCGCGGCACCGAGTGCCGCGCTATGAGCTTTTCAAAATCCTAACAGTATGTTGCTATATCAGTGGTGCGCCAACTTTTCTATGTCACAGATCGGAGTTAAAAATGTTCTCTTTAAAACATAATATATATTCAAAGATTTGCCAAAAATGTCCACAATAAAAAAAAAAGAGCAGATCTACAAGCCCATGCTATGACCTTTTACATCTGCTATTTTTGAATAGCCAAAGAAATCTAAAAATGACAGAGCTGCGTTCCAGGATTGAATGGGCTAACCTTGTTACTTCTAATGGCTGAGATCATTAGAGTATTTGCTCACTGCTCTGAACCGTTACTGTTGTTTTGTCACAAATGTACATTTTTCAATATTGATTCTGAATGTTTGAAAAGGCTTCAGTGCTCGTTTGCCACAGTAACGATGCCAGCCGCGCATTCTCCTGTGGCTCTTCTCATCTCAACAAACCTGCATTTTTCTCCCTCTGTAGCGAGACGCACGCACGCACGCACGCACATACACAGCCTGTTTCTCTCATGTAACAGCCTCGCCTCATCCACAGCTCTCAGCGCTCGACTGGTCTTGTTTTCTCAACTTGAAAATAGCGGTCACAGCGTTATGGTTTGAGGGTCTTGTCACGGTGTTATACTGTAGTTTGAGGGTCTTGTCCAGGTGTTATACTGTAGTTTGAGGGTCTTGTCCAGGTGTTATACTGTAGTTTGAGGGTCTTGTCCAGGTGTTATACTGTAGTTTGAGGGTCTTGTCCAGGTGTTATACTGTAGTTTGAGGGTCTTGTCCAGGTGTTATACTGTAGTTTGAGGGTCTTGTCCAGGTGTTATACTGTATTTTGAGGGTCTTGTCCAGGTGTTATATTGTATTTTGAGGGTCTTGTCACGGTGTTATAGCCTACTGTAGTTTGAGGGTCTTGTCACAGTGTACTGTAGTTTGAGGGTCTGTTATAGTGCCTTTATCCAAACTGCTTTATAATGTTAATTACGTTCACCTCACCCATTCACACACCAATGGCAGAGGAAACCATGCGAGGCACCAACTTGCTCATCGGGTGAGCAGTTACGGGTTACTGCAAGTGTCTTGCTCAAGAACACTTCAACACAAAGTCAGGAGATTGAACCAGGAACCTTCCTATTGCCGAAGGGCCCCTCTACCTCCTGAGCCTCCTTGTCTTGTCACAGTGTTATAGTTTGAGGGTCTTGTCACAGTGTACAGGTATATAGTTTACCGGTCTAGTCATCACATGAACAGTAGCAGAACTCTCTCTGCTCGGTTGGTTATATCTATTCTTTTCACACTATCAAGGTCGGCCAGACAATATGATAATTGTTTCTGAGGTATTCCTGGCATTTTATGTATATTTATGTGACTATTTAGGCTGCCCTGCCGTTTGTTGACTAGGGTACATTCTCTCTGACTCGAGAGCGTCTGATAAATGTCAAAATTATAAGGCTCACAGCAGCCATATTGGAAGTAAATGAGGTCTCTTTCTAACTTCCTTCACAGGTCTTACCAATGATACTAATTAAGGCTCTGTTACTTTTAGTGCAACACGGTGGTTCTCAAGATGTTACATTTCAAGGACCCCCGATAACCCATGATAACACATGAAACCAAATGGACCCTTACGGGTCCATTTGGTTCCATTCGTACACTCTCAGAGTTACACACCTGTAAGGGGCTGTTTGGAACCCCTTCAAGGAACCATGAGGGTCCCTGGGCTGCACTTTGAGACCCACTGGTGTAACAGAGTGTTTCCAGTGAGTCAACATGCACAATATCAGCACCCTGACTCTGTTTGACCAGAATGGAACAGAGCCTTCATTTAGTATCGTTGGTAACACCAATTTCTTTCCAATATATAGAGCCTATTCTCCAGCCTCCACCACATCACTGATTACAGACATGTTTGGCACATTTGCTTGATTTGATTGGGTTTGAATTAGCACCCAAAACATACATGTTGGTTGAATGGCATTCAAGGTTGTAAAGCAACTAGAAAAGTGTGCTCCTCTGGGAGCATATCTCCACCAGGCCCGGTTGCCTAGCCAGGGCTGTAGGACATGACAGTACGGTGCAACTTTATGCATTATGTGGCAGCCACTATGGGCATAAGTGAATGAAAGCACTTTTGGAGGTGTGGTGTATTCAACCTGCGACCACAATTTGGGGTCGATCGGCTGTTGCGTTCTTGATATCGTCGCTGTCGGGTGGAAACCTTGTATGTCCAAAACGGTTCCTTTTTTCATGAAATTTGTATTTTGTTATGGATACAAATTGTGAAAATAGCCGATCTACAAGCTCAAAACGCGTCACATTGCGACGCATCTCACTCTTGCATGATGAAGTAGGGCATTCATTTATGAAAAAAAAGAAAGAAGGATATAAAATATTGAAATACAGAGATAAACATTTTAGTACTTTTACTTTTGGTACTTTAAGTACATTTTTATACCAATACTTTTGTTCTTTTACTCAAGTACATTTTTAATTCTGGACTTTTACTTGTAACAGAGTACTAACATTGCACTATTGATACTTTTACTTAAGTAAAACATTTGAGTACTTTTTTCCACCACTGCATACTTCATTGTTGCACCGGAGAATTCAAGCTCATATAAACGCGTCGTGAAAGCGAGAGTGAGAGATCACAGCGAACATCCTACGCATTCTTCCTCCACACCGGGAGGAAAATGGCACCTGAGAGTTTGATGGGGTGCATTTTTACCCGTGAATGCTGTGACCACGTTTACATTGCATCTAAGGTTCTTTTGGTGCTGTGGCCTGCACGCGCATAGCTGCTTCTTATCAGTGTGACGTTGTCAGATAAGGCGTCTATTTACCCCGTTGTTTGTTCACTAGGGTGCATGCTTCCTCTGCTCACTGTCATCTCACACTTGTAAGTGACACTGTGATGAGAGCGTCTCGCTGAACAAATACCTCAATTATACATTGTAATTGCAGAACAGGACTTGTACTCTCGACTTCAATGAGGGAACTGCTCACCCGGATGATACAACACACTGAGGGTCTCGCAACCGTGTGTGTGTGTGTGTGTGTGTGTGTGTGTGTGTGTGTGTGTGTGTGTGTGTGTGTGTGTGTGTGTGTGTGTGTGTGTGTGTGTGTGTGTGTGTGTGTGTGTGTGTGTGTGTGTGTGTGTGTGTGCGTGCGTGCGTGCGTGCGTGCGTGCGTGCGTGCGTGCGTGCGTGCGTGCGTGCGTGCGTGCGTGCGTGCGTGCGTGCGTGCGTGCGTGCGTGCGTGCGTGCGTGCGTGCGTGCGTGCGTGCGTGCGTGCGTGCGTGCGTGCGTGCGTGTGTGCGCGCGTGTGTGTGTGTGTGTGCATGCGTGCGTGTGTGTGATCTTTGTGTGATGGGGAGTTTAATAATCAGGAGCCGCCCCCGAATACTAATGACCATTTAGTTTCAGTGACTGTGTACTGTGCGTGCCTGTGTGCGTGCCTGTGTGTGTGTGTGTGTGTGTGTGTGTGTGTGTGTGTGTGCGCACACGTGCACGTGTGATCCAGGGCTGAGCCTTGGAGGATGTTCCACTCATTCCCCCCTCCTCCTTCTCCTCCCTCCATCCAGTCTGTTTGTATAATAACACTGTTCATTAGAGAAACAGACAGGCAGGCAGGCAGGCAGGCAGGCAGGCAGGCAGGCAGGCAGGCAGGCAGGCAGGCAGGCAGGCAGGCAGGCAGGCAGGCAGGCAGGCAGGCAGGCAGGCAGGCAGGCAGGCAGGCAGGCAGGCAGGCAGGCAGGCAGGCAGGCAGGCAGGCAGGCAGACAGACAGACAGACAGACAGACAGACAGACAGACAGACAGACAGACAGACAGACAGACAGACAGACAGACAGACAGACAGACAGACAGACAGACAGACAGACAGACAGACAGACAGACAGACGGAGAAAGCGTATTTCTCCCATACAATAACCCGGGCCAAAGCTGAATAGTGGAACCTGATCACACTGATCCACATGCTGACAGTCAGCAGCACAATAACAGCAGAAACACATTGTCTTCATTGTGTTCATTCATAACCATTCATAATGTATATGCACTGTTGATAGACTCTACATATACTCATTCATATGCACTGTTGATAGACTGTATCCATTCATATATTCATTGTTTATAGATTGTCATTGTACATATATTCATTCATATATTGTCACTGTTGGGTGGAAACGTCCCACAGTATGTCCAGAACGGTTACTTTTCAGGAAATGGGGAAAAATAAGAACAATTGTTCCAGTGGATCCGATGTAGTTATTATTTAGTCACAAGCTCTTGCTAATACTTTTACATACAGTACATTGGTTCAATATGTATATTCAATTCAATCTTTATTTCAGACTCAGAGTCCATAAAACAATACATAAGACAGTTGCTCATTGCTAAAACTCAGATAAAAGCAACGATATAAAACAAAACATAAAACATATAAAACAATAAGACAGTCCTTCTACAGCTGCTCACAGTCTGTAGAGGCTGTTTCGCCAATGTTTCCATATCATGGACGAGAACCTAGTGGAGCTCATGATAGGATTAATTAAAATCTTGATAACATGATTGTCAGACTCTTCAAGACGACATATGAATTTGTACATTAAGTTTCTTAGTAGGGCTTGACAGGTAGGTACCCCCAAGTTAACAAACAGCTGACTGGCACTGTGCCATCTTGGTACCCTCACCAGCAACCGTAGAGCATCATTATATGCTACTTTGAGTTTTTGCATGCTGCTAACCTTGTAATTACTCCATAGGTGAGCCGTACACAAAGGTGTACAGAAAGCTTTAAAAAGTGATACCTTGACATGTACAGAACATTTGTGAAATTTCCTCATTAGTATATTTGCCTGAGCATATAATTTGGATCTTTGTCTATTGATGTCTTTGTCATCTGTAAGATCATCAGAGATATAGTGACCAAGGTACTTAATCTCCCTGCACACAGATAGTATGTTGCTACTGAGAATAAAATTAGGGAATACAGCCCTTCTATCCTCTTTACTTCGTACAATCATGATGCTACCCACAGACCCACAAACATCACTAACCCCACATAAAACCCACAGACATCACTTTGATGTCTGTGGGGATGTCTCTAGGCCTATAGCAAAATAGCAGATCTTCAACGCGTTGTGAGCTTGTAGAACGGCTATTTTTGCTACTTTTATGTGACACTGTAGTATGAAGAAGGACATTAATTTAGAAAAAAATAAACATACAAAGTTACAATTTGGAGATACTCTACAAGGTTTTTGCCCGATAGCAACGATATACACTTGGTAATGGATATGTAGCTATAGATTTCAATTCATTCATATATTCATTCATATAAACACTGTACATTTGTATTTAATGACAGACTGTGATTCATTTACTGGCTAAATAAATACCTCAATTATACAGTACATTGTAATTGCAGAACAGGACTTGTACTCGGCCGACGGGCAAGTGCTTTTAAGACCTCAACTTCAATGAGGAACTGCTCACTCGAATGATACAACACACTCGCAACCGCGCGAGCATGCGTGCGCATGTGTGTGTGTGTGTGTGTGTGTGTGTGTGTGTGTGTGTGTGTGCGCGCGCGCGTGCGTGCGTGCGTGCGTGTGCGTGTGGCAGACTGTGATTCATTTATATACAGTATTAATGTTTAGATTTAAATTCATTCATGTATTCATTCATATAATCAATGTAAATGCATATTTAATGATAGACTATACATAAGGTCAGTCATTGAGAGTCCAGGACTGCACATACAGTATGGTGCCAGGAACGAAGGTCAATTTAATTAGATATTTTACATATTGTATAAAAATGGGGTTGTAACTTGTGGGTAAAACATTTTCATTTCATAGATAGCTTTATAGACTTGTTTGACAGCACCATCATCAGTGTTGTGTGAATTCATGGTTTTGTTTGTTTGTATACACATTATCTTTTCTATCAATATGTTGGATTAATGTATATGTGTTTTTTCAGACATTTAAACATTTAAACCCTCAATGCTTAGTAAACTTGTACTTGCTCTGCTCTTTTTTCTCTCTACACCAAACCTCATGGTCAAAAATATCCGATCTACAAGCTGACAACGCATCACAGTGCGACGCGTTGTCAGCTTGTAGGTCATAGGTCTGCTATTTTCTGCAAATTTCCCCTGGATGAATATGGATGCTGGGGTTCAAGTGATTCAAAAAAAGGTTCCTATCACACAAACATTTGGCAGCCCCTCTGTAGTAATAGGCTCTATGCACAGCAACCATATTGGACGGAAATTGGGCCTCTTCCTTACTTCCTTCACAGGTTTTGCCAATGACACTAATGAAGGCTCTGTTCCATTTCGCGTAGCACAGTGGTTCTCAAACCTTTTTAATTTCTAGGACCCCCATAACTCTGAGAGAGTACAAATGGAACCAAACGGACCCTTACGGGTACATTTGGTTGCATTTGAACACTCACAGAGTTACACACCCGCAAGGTGCCGTTTGGAACCCCCTCAAGTGTTTCCAGTGAGCCAACATGCACAATGTCGGCACCCTGACCCTGTTTGACCAGAATGGAGCAGAGCCTTCATTAGTATCATTGGTAACACCTGTGAAGGAAGTAAGAAGAGGCCCAATTGCTTTCCAATATGGCTGCTGTGCATAGAGCCTATATTCTGAAGACCCTATAGGCGCCCCGGACCCCCTGTTGAACACCCACGCGATACACGATAAGTGATGCGATGCAAACAGCAATGTTGAAGAGTGTGCGACATGCAACGCCTGACAACCAAAGTGTAATATCAGGCACATGTTGAAGAGGTGCTGAAGTGTGTGTACGTGGCTACAACATTCCCAGGAGGAGCATGATGAGGTCACATGACATGCCATGTGACCTCCTCCCCCAGTGTGGAGAGGAAAGGGTGGAGGAGTGAGAGGAGAGAGAGATGAATGGATGAGAGGAGAAGTGAAGTGTAGGAAGTCCCTGCTGGGCTTTTGAACTCATTCATAGAGTGTGTGTGTGTGTGTGTGTGTGTGTGTGTGTGTGTGTGTGTGTGTGTGTGTGTGTGTGTGTGTGTGTGTGTGTGTGTGTGTGTGTGTGTGTGTGTGTGTGTGTGCGCGTGGGTGTGTGAGCGAGCGTGCGTGCGAGAGAGAGGTGGGGGGGTCTGCCATTGATTATTGATAATCACACGCCCACACACACTCTCTCTGTTTCTCTCTCTCTATGAGCAAATAACCATCTCCATGGATATATCTTGCTACCATAATTGACGGCCACAGTCATGGAGTGTACACGAGTGTATGTGCTCAATTGCCAAGCAGACACATGGCCCAACTAACTCCACATTTTCCCCCAAAATTCCTCAATATTCTGCCTGTGACACCAGCTGCTTCGCATCCCATCACTGTACTTGCAGGATGTACAATTAATATCAAACGCATTATGCTCCAATACTTATGCAAATCACTTCGCCAACACAAAATTCACGTCCGGGTGTTTCTTTTCACCAGCCAATCACCTTTCCCGTTGCCACGTCCGTTGCCACGTCGCGCTGACGTACGCTAAACAAGCGCTGCCGTGCGCACAATGCAAACGAGCCCAAAGGCGCGCAAAAATAAGCCGACCATTGCTTAGACACAAAGTCAGACCTGGCAACGCAGCCTACGCCAATCATGTGTGAGAGATCTACAAGCTATGGGGCAGAGACGCCACCGTATCTTAGCAACAACTACAGCGCTCACTCTCATTGGTCGTGTCACGCTAAGAGCAGTCTCCAGACAATGGTATCGCAGACAGCTTGCTGTTACTGCTGTAGCCATCACAGGCAGTTGCAGCACGACGGACAGGGCGCTGTGATAGCTGCAATGTCGCTAACGCTAACGTGGTTGTCATGCCTGCAGC
>NC_139940.1:51815884-51865884 GCF_963454915.1 Gymnoscopelus microlampas | reverse complement strand
CTGTAGTAAACAGTCTCTTTAGTTCCTTGAAGGCGGCATCAGCCTCAGTGGTCCAAGAGAAAGGGATAGCCGGAGAGGTGAGTCTGGTCAGGGGTTCGGCCACTCGACTGTAGTCCCTGATGAAACGTCTATAGAAGTTAGCAAACCCGAGGAAACCCTGGAGACGCTTGACAGAGGTTGGTTGAGGCCAGTCCACCACTGCCCGCACCTTCTCGGGGTCTGCCTTCATCTGGCCCCTCTCAACGATGAAGCCAAGGAATCTTGTAGACTGAACGTGGAACTCACACTTCTCCGCTTTTATGTAGAGCTTGTTCTCTAGAAGACGCTGGAGCACTTGTCTGACATGAACAACATGCTCCTCCAGGTTACGGGAGAAGATCAGAATGTCATCTAAATAAACAAAAACTGAGCGGTTAAGCAGGTCACGGAGAACATCATTCACAAGGGCTTGAAAAACTGCTGGGGCATTAGTTAAGCCAAAGGGCATGACCAGGTACTCAAAGTGACCGAGGGGTGTTTTAAAAGCAGTCTTCCATTCATCCCCAGCTCGGATTCGAATCAAGTGGTAAGCATTACGGAGGTCCAATTTCGAGAACACAGTTGCTCCTTGGAGGGGCTCAAAAGCAGAGGCGAGTAAAGGTAATGGGTACTTGTTATGAATGGTGATATTATTAAGCCCTCGATAATCTATACAGGGGCGTAAAGAACCGTCTTTCTTACCCACGAAGAAGAATCCAGCACCGAGTTGGGAAGAGGAGGGTCGAATGATGCCTGCGGCCAAAGAGTCATGGATGTACTTCTCCATGGCCTCTCTCTCAGGACGGGACACATTGTATAACCGGCTGGCAGGCATGGGGGCTCCAGAGAGCAGGTCAATGGCACAGTCATAAGGGCGGTGCGGAGGAAGTGACAGGGCAAGTTGCTTGCTGAAGGCCTGTTCAAAGTCATGGTAGACAGAGGGGACATTGGACAGATCTGGCGGCTCTGGGATAACAGGGGAGACTGTGCCCTCAGCAGGAGAGCGGGCGGACCGTAGGCAGGTGGAGAGACAGTAGGGACTCCAGCTCAGTACTTTGACCGCAGCCCAGTCAATATGAGGATTGTGAAGTCTCAACCAGGGCTGGCCAAGGACTACAGGAGCATTCGGGGAGGAGATTATGTGGAATTGTATTTGTTCAAGATGATTACCAGAGACAAGGAGGTGCACAGGTTCGGAGCGGTGAGTGACTCGGGCGAGGAGCCGACCAGTCAAGGTATTGGCCTGCAGAGGTGAGGGAAGAGGCTTGATGGTAATGTTCATCTGGGAGGCGACGTCAGCGTCCAAGAAATTCTCATCCGCCCCCGAGTCCACCAGGGCGAGCAGTGACAGGGACTGGGATTGCCAACGAAGGGTGGCAGAGAACTGCATTCGGCATGGGGGTTTGGGGGAGGAGACAGCTTGGCTCACCAGAACTCCCACTGTTACTGGTGAGCCTGCTCTTTTGGCCGCAAGGGGCAGGAGTCACGGAAATGACCGGGTTGGCCACAATACATACATGCCCCAGTCTTCACCCTGCGGAGGCGCTCTTCACGTGTAATGTGGGCCCGACCCACCTGCATGGGCTCCTCATCTGGGGGACTGGAGGTTGAGACTGCGGGCATAGGGAATTTGGGCTCGGCCAGCAGGGTTCTGTAGCTTCCCCCGATGGGGGGTTCCCACGACCTAGAGGGAACTGGGTCAGCCTGCCACTGGGCCATCTGGTCGGAGATGTTGATAGCAGTTGTAATTGCTTCGTCTAGGGAGAGCTGCTCCTTCCTAAGAGCAATCTCCCTCCCAATGGTCCGACTGAGGCCACTCTGGAAAGCAGAGAGTAGGGCGAGGTCATTCCAACCACTCTCCACTGCAAGGGACCGGAATTCGCAGGCAAACTCTCTTACTGAGCGCTTCCCCTGACGGAGTCTCAGCAACTGCTGACCTGCCTGCTGTCCACGTATGGGGTGGTCGTAGACTCGCTTCAGTTCAGCGGATAGCTCAGAAAAGGACTGGACTGAGGGGGATCCTTGCTCACGGAGGGCATTGAAATAAGTCAAGGGAGGCCCCTGTAGCAGGTTGGCTACATAAGCGATCTTGGCTGCCTCGCGGCCATAGTGAGATGGCTGAGCCTCAAAAGCAAGCTGAATCTGAGTTAAGAACTCACGACAGGTGTTTGGATTCCCGGAATATTTGGCAGGTGGAGGGATGCGTGGCTCTGCAGCACGAACAGCGGGAGGTTCAGGAGCGGCGACTTCAGGTGGTAGAACTGGCAGCTGCTGCGCACCGGTGAAGGCAGTTAGCTGGCTGGAGACCTGTGTCAACTGAGTGTTAAGCTTTTCCAGCAGCTGCTCATGGTTCGCCAGGCGTTGTCCCTGAAGGATAAGGGCCTCCTTCACCCTGGTTATGTCTGCTGGGTCCATTCTGGCCAGATCGTTCTGTCACGATTAGTTCTACTGGCGGACCCAAAAGCAAACACAACACGAAGTCAAAGTCCAAGGGTTTTTAATGAACCAAAGCAGGAATTGAGGAGGTTGGTGGTGTCGGTTGGGAGTGGACGATTGGAGCAGGCAGGCACAGCAGGCAGGCCGGCGAGGCAGGTGAGGAAGGTCACTATTGAGACAGGAGAAAGGAGTGAGACACAAGGAGTACAAAATACAGGTTGAGTAACTAACTAACCTAGGACTGAATACAGTAGCTGGCTAAAAGCGTTACCACACACATGAGGTTGTGAAACGATCTGGCATCGCGTGGAGAGAAGACCAAGGCTTTATAGACTGGAGGTGATGAGCTGATGGCAAGCAGGTGAGGTGGATGAGGAAACTAGTAACAGGTGTGCCAAGCTGGGAGCTGGAGCCAAGCCTCTTAAAGACACAGACACTCTTAAAGACACAGACACCAACACATAGACAACACAAGGACACAGACAGAGACTGTGACACCCCCCCACCCATCTGACCACTGCCATGTTAAGTGGTCAGATGGGTGGGCCGGCAACGATTTCAAGATTTTTGAGTATGGGTCCTGATCCTTCTTTATGCTCTGTTGAATTGACTGATTGGCAGGCTTGTTTTGTTGTACGGCGTAGGGCAGGGGTCTTCAAGGTTTTTCAGGCCAAGGACCCCTTATAGCTGAGAGAGAGTTGAAGCAGGGAAATGTTAATTTGTCTTTTTAGCGGCGCTAGCCGCTCTATACCTTTAGGTATAGAGCGGATATTAGCCCTCTATACCTGGCTTTTGCGTCAACGTTCTGATTGGTCAGGCTCGCCAACGTTCTGATTGGTCAGGCTCGCCAAGGTTCTGATTGGTCAGGTCCGTCAACGTTCTGATTGGTCAGGCTCGCCAAGGTTCTGATTGGTCAGGTCCGTCAACGTTCTGATTGGTCAGGCTCGCCAAGGTTCTGATTGGTCAGGTCCGTCAACGTTCTGATTGGTCAGGTCCGTCAACGTTCTGATTGGTCACTATTCATGACATCACTATGTTACTATTCATGACATCACTATGATGTCATGAATCATAGTTTTTTTCGTGTAGACTCTACCTGACCAATCAGGTTGACGGACCTGATTGGTCAGGCCCGTCAACGTTCTGATTGGTCAGGCAAGGGAACTATTCATGACATCAATATTATATCATGAATACAAAATTAGATGGTTTATATAAACTGTAAAAGTCCGGAACATAAATACTCTGGGTACGGCTTATAAATTGTATAGATTATTTCATATCACATACATATCTTTCTGGTACCACATTTATACACACGCACACACAAAGTTTATTTTTTAGGTACCCACTCTATCAGCTATGACAGATCAGTTTTTGCCACTTACCTTGGAATGCATTTGGTGATTCGCTTCCAATGGCACTATTTAGTGCCACTGGAAGCCTTGCAATAAATTTACAGAGATTTAATATTGTTTCTCTAGTAGAAACACATATCTATGACAAAATATATCAAAGGCGCCGCTACCTTCACACAGGTGTGATTTTTTTACACATTTTTATTTTTATTGTATTCTTTTTTTCTCTTTAACTGCCAGAGTTTTTTTCTTTTACCCTCACAGACTGCCAGACTTTTCTAAGCTTAAACTTAGAAAAAGTGTTATTTTTTTGTCCATTTATTTTTTAACATTGAAGTGAATGGAGCAGCAACTTTTTGGAAAATGTTATCTCCTGGTTCTTTGTGACGAACGGAAAAATGGAAAAACCCAAAAAATAATTTTAGATAAAAAAAATTAAAAAAATGTTGTTGCCAAAAACGTTTATAAACGTTTTTTGGCAGGCAATAGCTAAATTCTCAAAAATGTTTATAAACGTTTTTGTATTTTTAGTTGTACATTTGTATTGTATTTTCTTTGTTCAGGACCCCAGGAAGACTAGAGGCTCATCCATGTGTCTCTAATGGGGATCTTTTAATAAACATAAACATTGTATAAAACCATCAACAACTGCATATTGAACTTTTTCATAGACTATCAGCAGCCATTAACCACTTAAACCCCCCATAGTCAAGTTGACCTTTGGCTCTATACTTGGTCTGCTCTTTTCCCTCTACATCCCATTTATTCACCAAAAATAGAAGATCTACGAGCACTTTGTGAGCTTTTAGATATTCAAATATTCCTGCCAGAATAGGGATAGGGTTCAAGTGGTCAGTTCCTATCACACAAAGATTTGGCAGCCCCCCCTGCACTGACTCTGAAGACCCCCCAGGGGTCCCGGACCCCCTGTTGGACAGTGGTTCCCAAACTTTGTGAGTTTGTAGATCTGCTATTTTCACTACTTCTTAAAATATGTTATATTCCTCTAATTAATTGATTTTTTAAAACTATCTTTTTAATGGAATTCTTTTGAAAAACACTTTTGAATTTGTTTTTAACACATCGGGTGCCAAACACGGTCTGAACCGTGTGTTTACATAGTGGCGGTTTCGAAGCTTCGGTGCCGAACACGGTCTGAACCGTGATTTCAGTCTTTTTGTTTTTTTCGTTTTTCTCCGCGCGGGCGGGGCTAGAGCAGCTCTGGGAGCACCCATTGTAATCCTGCGAAGGAAGTGCCAGATCGCTCACCGGAAACAATTTTTTTCCCCCCATCCGCTTCCTGTCTATTTCCTACTTTGAAACGCCTATATCTCCGAATCTGTTTCCTGTGGGGAAAACCGGTCATGCGCGATGCGCGATTCCCCCCCCCCCGTTGTAACCCGCGAGGGGAATGTTATGGTTCCAGGCTGTAGTCAGGCTCATGGCAGAACATAATCGATGCTTTTTTTTGCGTGGATTTGCTTGTAACGCACGCGGAAACTTTGCTGCGGAAACAGCAAAGCGCAGTCAATGGGGAGAATCCTGGCACCCACGGTAAGTTGTTATGAAAAAATGCTGGCACCCGATGTGTTTGGGATAAAATTAGGATTTCTTGAATATCTTTTGAAATCTTGTAAATAATAATAAAAAATCACACCTGTGTGAAGGTAGCGGCGCCTTTGATACATTTTGTCATCAATAAGTGTTTATAATGTGTTTATAGCCACGTGTCACGTGAAGCTTGACCAATCACTTTGTTGGGTGTTCACTCTCCATTCCGACATCTCACCACTCCGACTAGTGGCTTCCGCGTGCGGTTAGGGTTAGGGTTAGGGTTAGGTATAGGGTTCGTCAACGTCGGAAAGGCGACATGTCGGAAAGGAGAAATGCACCCACTTTGTTGACGTGTCTGACCAATCAGAACGTTGACGCAAAAGCCAGGTATAGAGGGCTACCGCTCTATACCTAAAGGTATAGAGCGGCTAGCGCCGCTAAAAACTTAATGTAGGAAACAAAAAATAAAAATAAAGGGGTACCCACATGTGGGTCCCAACCCACTGTTTGGGAAACAGCGGTGTAGGACGATAACAGAGTGTATCTGCGGGCTTATGAAACAGGGCGGCAGGGAGAGCGCTGCTGCGTTTGACAGGGCAGTCACGATCATGGCATTTTAGTTGCCATCAATTGTCATGCAAATAACTGCGGCTTTAAATGTGTTTTTTTTTGCCGATGAACACCGGGACATATAAATATAAAAAAATAAATGACATTTCTGTTTGCCTTTTAGGCTTTGGAAAATAAAAATCTGCACAGGGCAGATAGGACAAATCACTTCAATACAGAAAGGAATGACGGGCAATGACTGGTACCAATAATATAAATGAATAATTTACTATTGCTAAATAGAAAAGGCCATATCCTTAAATCTTTTCACACAACGGGAATAGGCAATCTACAAGCTCACGCCGCGAGACATCGGCATGTGTTGTGAGCGTGTAGATCGGCTATTTTCCTGTTTCCTGTTGATTTTTTTTGCTCTAGATGTCAAAAATAGGGTGAGTGGACAACAACGTGTAACTAGTGATGGAAATATGACATTTCTTATGATTTCATCCAGCTGTTCCCATACGGGTGAATGGAAACGATACCTGCACTTTGACTGTATATTTCACATTGTGTTCACGTTGTCAGAGTACTTAGTGCAGTAGCAATTATCATAGTGCTTGGAAGCCAGGCTATGACGTCATGTACTGTTGATGACATCAGGGATCGCCATATATGGGCATAAATGGGACACAAACTGCTAGACGGACAGATACACGTCAATGCATCCGTGGTAACGCTCCCTCCTACCATATTAACCCATTAAGACCTGAGGCCGATTCAAAAAAAAAATCTAAATCCTAACAGGTTTTTGAAAATAATAAAAATATTTGTTCACGATTTTTCAAAAATAGCAGATCTACAAGCTCATAGCGCGGCACCGAGTGCCGCGCTATGAGCTTGTAGATCTGCTATTTTTGAATAGCCAAAGAAATCTAAAGTGACACAGATGCGTTCCAGGTCTTAATGGGTTCTTAAGGAACTCCTCAAACCACACACCTTCACTCGCCACCTCCGCTCTGGAAACACCAACCTTCTCTGCCCCCATGCGATACACATGCCAAGTTTGAAGTCGATCGGTCCATTATTACATAATAATCTGTGGGCATATGAACAGTTTGATAGTGAGAAGGTTGTTGTCTTTGACCATACCTTGATATCCAAAACGTTGACTTCCTCCAGTCACAGTGTTTGTTACGACTGTTGAGTTACTCATTGAACCATCATGCAACCATTGTGTTTTTGTGTTTGTGTTTGTGTGTGTGCGTGTGCGTGTGCGTGTGCGTGTGCGTGTGCGTGTGCGTGTGCGTGTGCGTGCGTGTGCGCGCGTGTACCCGAGAATACAGTGAAAATATTGTCTATAAACCTTTGTAAAACAGATTCTCTGGGCCAGTGGTTCTCAAACCTTGGCTGCGGACCCCCATCTCAAAAATATTTTGTGCCAGGGGGGGCCTCAGAAGCAAAGATTTGAGTGAAAAACTGTTCGCTTAAAAGATGTGCACAATTCTTCAAGCTCATATGAAAAAATGATTGTGACACTATTCTAACTAATTTAGCTGGTACCCCCCAAGGACCCCCACTTTGAGAAGCAATGCTCTGAGAACAATATAAACTTATTTTCAAATTTCCCCATTGGCCAGTTTGGATCTGGAAAAAAGAGACAGTGTAAGAGAGACAGAGAGTAGGACAGCTGAGAGAGAGACAGTGTAGGAGAGATAGACGGCGGGACAGCTGAGAGGGAGACAGTGTAGGAGAGACAGACGGTAGGACAGCTGAGAGGGAGACAGTGTAGGAGAGACAGACAGTGCAGGAGAGAAAGACAGTAGGACGGCTGAGAGAGAGACAGCAGTGTAGGAGAGACAGACAGTGTAGGAGAGACAGACAGTAGGACGGCTGAGAGAGAGACAGTGCAGTAGAGACGTCCCAGGCCAGCCATGGTACATGCCATGTTGTGGAGGTTGTTTGAACATCACCCCTTCAATGTAAAACAAGTTAATATATTATTAATAATGTGATAATGATATTCACTCGCACAGAAAGACACTAAATCCTTGTTCGTGTCAGTTCGTAAATAGTTGAGTGCAGAGGGAGAATATTACAGTCTCAAATAATTGATGAATCTTAAATAATTTCATTTCATTTGTTCCCTGGGTGGACGTAAATGTTAACGAGCTTCTCCGTGCAGCTGTCTGGAGAGAGAGAGCCCATGTAGATTTCTATGAATTCTTATCCACAGGGTGCCTTTTGTAAAACAAAACTACAATGAAAACACTAACAGGGATATTTTCGTAACTATTTAAGACCTATTTACGTATTTGTATGACAAATAGCGAAAATAGCCAATCTACAAGCTCACAAGATTTTTTTTCTTAATGTAACTTTTCGGGGAGACACGTTTTGAACATTTGCCCAAAATAGGTACGCCAGGGTTAATGTGGTCAGCATACAGTAAATGTTTGATTTAAATTGTTCAATTGTGATATATTTTGATATTATCAAACATAGATATCGAACATATCAGACAGCTACAGTAGCATTTCCCAAAAGGCATGCATTTAATTCAGTTTGACCAGAAGCAGGGATAAAACGTATTCCCACCGGACATTAACCCTTTAAGACCGGGAACGCATCTGTGTAATTTTAAGATTTCTTTGGCCAAATACAGTACATATTATTTTGGGGGTCCTTGGACATGAACAAATTGGAGCACCACTGGTGTAGCAACATAAGTTTTTTCAAAAAACGATTAGGATTTAGAAGACGTGTAGAATATATATAATCAAAGATTTGCACACATTTTCACGATTAGAAAAAAAAGTCAAAAGAAATCTCAAGTGACACAGATGTGTTCCCGGATTGAATGGGTTAAAAATTATGAATGACCGGTCATTCAAATCCCACCTAGCCAGAGATACAAGTTGAAAGCCTCAGATCAGCTGATCTGTAGTCACTAATGAGACACAGAGTACACTGACACTGACAGTGCGCCGTCGCCATAGTGACTGACACATCAGATCCAATGGAACACGGTCCATGTGTCTATAAGAGCAGGCAGCACAGGCTGCGTCTGTCTTGGAACTCAATGAAATGGCATTGTTCATTAGTGGTTTGACAGCAGCCTCTAAGGTGGTGCTTCTCAAACTTTTTCATGTCAAGGACCCCCAAAATGATACGTATTTGGCCGTGGACCCCCATCTGAAAATAATATGTTGTGCCAGGGACCTCCAGAAGCAAAGATTTGAGTACAAACAATGTTCACTTTTCCTATATATAAATTAGGGTGCATCAAAAAAAAATTTTTTTTTGTGTATTGCAAAATATTTTTGCAATACGAGGTGATTTAGAGGTGCAACGGCCATCAGCTTTTATGGCAAAAGGGGGTAACCGGCATACTATGCATGTTTTAACCTTTTGTTTATTTATCTTATTTTGATTTTTTTCTAATTTAATATTACTGCCATCACCAACATATTGTGCATAATGCACTCTAGCTACAACTTTCATTTCAACAGTCAACATAATGTTTATTTGGTAGCCATGCTAACCTGTGAAAATCGAGGACAATTCTAATGCGAACGAAGCACAATGCTGTGAGGCAAAAAGACTCCACCTTCTTTGTGTTGATGTACTTTTAAGGATATTTTCATATGAGTTGTGCTTTTGGGAGCTGCCCGGCAGGCACGATTTACCAAGGAGCAGCAGGAAATGACAGTGAAGTCCAGAATGGCGATGTTGGAGAGCGAAAGTGATGGGCATAGCGATACAGAAGACTGGCACCACAGCCTGCATTCCATCATCCTACATCCTCAGCCGGCCGAGTCTCGCGTCACTGGCTACACTGTTGAAGATCACACCGATGCAGCAGTTTCGCACGCAAGTTCAGAGTTGGTAAGAGCGGCAATGGTGCAAATATTTCAGCATCCTACGCGACAGCAGATCGATCACGCACCATCTCCCATGTGCACCCTGCACTGGGACAGCAAGTTGACACTGATGTTCAGCCACGTGCGCCAGTTGGAGGAGCGTTTGACAGTGGTGGTTGGAGATGCGGAGCAGCTCAAACTGCTTGGTGTGCCAGCATATACAAAGAGGAAAGACGAGGCGTGCGGAGAGATAATCGCCTGGCTGACATACAAGCTACTGCAGGACTGGTGCTGTGACGACCAGGTTATCAACAATGGTATTTGACACCAATGACTGTTATTTTTGCCAGACCCAAGGGGTCGGGCTTACATGAGGCTTTGTATCTGTTTTCTCCATACATGGGCATGGTCACTTTGTCCCCCGGCCCCAGCCAAAAAATTCTGTCCCTCTTTCGTCATAGAAGGGACATAGAAGGGACACACGTCATGCAAAGCCCGGCCATTCAGATTTCAACCACTAGGGGTCTGGCAGTACCAGGTCTCCTGGTTCCCTTGTTGAATAATAACCATGTCCCACATAATTCTCTACAGCAGCACTTATTTATGTCTGAGTCATACTGTAGGAAACTTTGTCAAAGCACCCGTTGTACTCGTCTGGCTGACTCTGTGTCCCTTTGTGCCCATATATGGAGATCTCTGTTTCTGTCTGTCTACGGTTAGTCTAAGGTTTTTCTCTAGTGTGGATATGCTGGTGTCTCTTCAGGCTAGGTGACAGACTGAAACTCTTGTCACACTGTTTACACTGGAAAGGTTTTTCTCCAGTGTGAATACTCTGATGATTCTTCAGGTTACCTAACAGACTGAAACTCTTGCCACATTGTTTACAGAGGAAAGGTTTTTCTCCAGTGTGGACACGCTGGTGTTTTCTAAGGGTACCGAGCAGAGTGAAACTCTTATCACACTGTTTACAGTAGAAAGGTTTTTCTCCAGTGTGGATACGCTGGTGTTTGTTCAAACTAGCTAACTCAGTGAAACTCCTGTTACATTGTTCACAGTGGAAAGGTCTTTCTCCAGTGTGGATAAGCTGGTGTGTCTTCAGGTTACCTATCTGACTGAAACTCTTGTCACACAGTTTACAGTGGAAAGGTTTTTCTCCAGTGTGGGTACGCTGGTGTGTCGTCAGGCTAGCTAACTGACTGAAACTCTTGTCACACAGTTTACAGTGGAAAGATTTTTCTCCGGTGTGGGTACGCTGGTGTGTCTTCAGGATAATTGACTGACTGAAACTCTTGTCACACAGTTTACAGTGGAAAGGTTTTTCTCCGGTGTGGATACGCTGGTGTCTCTTCAGGTTGCCTAACTCACTGAAACTGCTGTCACACTGTTTACAGAAGAAAGGTTTTTCTCCTGTGTGGATACGCTGGTGTTTGTTCAAACTACCTAACTCAGTGAAACTCTTGTCACACAGTTTACAGTGGAAGTGTTTTTCTCCAGTGTGGATACGCTGGTGTTTGTTCAAACTACCTAACTCAGTGAAACTCTTGTCACACAGTTTACAGTGGAATGGTTTTTCTCCAGTGTGGATACGCTGGTGTGTCTTCAGGTTGCCTAACTCACTGAAACTCCTGTCACACTGTTTACAGATGTGAGTTTTCTTTACTGTGTCAGTCAGATAAAAGCCTCTTTACTTCCGATTGCATTAAAGTCTTGGTAGACTGTTGACTACTACAAGGTCTTTCTTCTTCTGAGTTTCCTTGCTGCTGGCTCGTTGTCAGTAACAGTGGGTTCATCGTTAAAGCTGCTGCTCTGCATGGGCTGCAATGGTCCAAGAATGTAACTAATGATGTGTGACCTTACCATCCAGGATTGGTTACAGGGCAATTACCAGCTGAATATCAAGTGTATGGATCTCCGCTAATAGCTCCTCTTGTAGGTGCTGAAGGCCTCCTCTATGTCTCTCTCCATGTGTGTCATTCACACTGTGCAGTCTGGTTTTAAGCTGAGCTGATTCAAAGCTCATGTCATCATTATTTTGTCACTATGATGTCAGCCATGCCCAAATATGGAGTCCATGTCATTTACTGAGATAAAGTTTCAGCCCAGTCAAATCTCAATTGTCTTTCAGTATGAAATTAAGTTCTAACATGAAAAAAATGTCAGTCATAATTTATACCAGCTCGTCGCAAGCTAAACAATTAAAACTGCAGTATTAAATAACATAATGATGCAACTCCTTTAAACACTGTTTAAGAGACATCACACATTTCATTGTTATTAATGAATTTGTTTTAACTTTAAAATCTGTAGTTCATTTATTTGGCCACCAGATGGCGGGCTGGGCTTTTGTAGCGTTGTTTAAAGCCACACCTTTTTGCCGGGTAGGCTGTATATAAGAAATATGTAGCCTTAAAACACACTGGAGAAAAACCTTTCCTCTGTTAGGTAACCTGAAGAATCATCAGCGTATTCACACTGGAGAAAAACCTTTCTACTGTAAACAGTGTGACAAGAGATTCAGTCCGTCACCTAGCCTGAAGAGACACCAGCATATCCACACTAGAGAAAAACCTTAGACTAACCGTAGACAGACAGAAACAGAGATCTCCATATGTTTTCACTGATCTCAAGGTGGAGACGTTACGCTCACCAGAGGTTACTTTGTTTAGGCGTCTGCAGGACAACTGGAACTTGCTGCCGCACAATTACAGTGGCCCATTGTCCCGCTACATTACCGCCAATGCCGAACAACCGTTACTGGGCAAGTTACGTGCCGAACTCGCTGTGTGTACTGCAGTAGTGATAGACTACAAGCGAGGTGACTACCACAAGTTTGTGCAGCTGTGTCTTGTCTATCTGGGTGCAGATGATGCAGCACAGACTGCAGTATACTTTCAACGGTCAGGAGCTATGCACAAGGCGTGCTGGATGGCCAAGCTCCTCTACACTCTCACGCTGGCTTTGATGGAGCAGCATATCGCCTTGCTTCCCCAGGGCACCATCACCACATGGCAGTAGGTACCGAAGATTCGGGTGTTTGCCAACTTCATTACGCACATCTACGCAACATGGTGGCTGACCTGTGACACAGCCGCAGATGCCGCATAGAATGACCTCAAACTCTACCACAACGTACAAGTCTGTTGACGCGGGCATTGCAACATCAGCCATGAAAGCGCTGAAGAGGCACCTCAGGTACCTGACCGGTGAGATGCTGCCCCTGGCACTCTTCAGCACCAAGGTGCCAGCTGCGTCGTGCACTTGTGGATGCCATCTTGGAGCACAAGCTAGATGATCTTCCCATGCAAGCCCCAAAGCAGCGCTTTGGCACTGGTTTCGGCAAGCCAGAGCTTCCAGTCCTCTCGCCGACCACCAGTTTGGCCGACCTCGCCAACCCAGACTGCTGGTTCGATATGGACCAGCTGCACATCGATCCAGAATTTCTCTCACTCAATGTAGAGGATTGGGCTACCAGTGCATCATTCCAGGCAGGTGTGGTGAATGCGCGTGCCATCAACATTGTGAATGACTGTGCCGAGCGTGGAGTCAAACTCACAACAGACTTTGTGGCAGCAGCCAAGAGTGAGCAACATCTGCAGAATCTGCAGGCAGTTGAGCATGACCACTGTGAACAGCCCAATCTTCTGCTGCAAGCGCAAGCTGAACACAGTGTGTTTTTGTTTTTGTTTGAATGTTAGAATTTTCACAGATACGGTACAATAGCTTGCTCACCCCACCAACCCCCACACCATCAGCTGTTAAAAAAAAAAGAGAAAGAGAAAGAAGGGCACAGTGCAAATACATCAGTGTATATGTCCCAGCATCCGCCTTTGAAATTTAGTCTATATAGGAAGTGACAGTTTATCAGAATGGCCTGTAGTTTAGCTGTTTTACCCCTGCTGGTGTCAGAAGAAATAACTCTCAATGCAAGTGGGTGGGTTTTTGCCGAACTTTAGACTGGATTTTCTTACCTTAATAAACATTTCCATAAATACTATTATGCTTCCAGTCGCTAGTTTAAAGTCTCCTTTCAATCATCATGATATGCGTTTTGGAGGATTGAAAAGGGCTGAAAGTATAAAAAAAAACTATAACTAATTAAAATGAACTAAAACTATTAGCATTATCAAAAATAAAAACTAATAAATACTAGCAGATCCACGCTAGAAACTAATTAAAACTAGCTGAATTAGAAAAAAAATAATCAAAGCGAACTAAAACTAAACTAAACTAAACAATCCAAAACTATTATACCCTTGCGATAAATGTCATTTCATACTTCTGTGGCTCGCGAGTCGCACTCACGGCTCAAGCTGTCCGTCTGTGAGTGGAGACACTCGCTCAAGCAGTGTTGTAGGTTGCACTACACACAGCCAGCAGCGCTGCTTTGAAGTGGAACAGATGGTTAAATCAATACCTGGATATCACGACAGAGGTATAAGGTTTACGAATGGTCACGAAACAGAGATCTCAGAGGCGTTTGTTCCTCCCGGAGGTTGGCTCGTGTCTCTTCCAAACTAACCGCTGTTTTTCATTCGCTAGTGCTGACAGAATGAACTTGAAGCTGGGGCTCAATGAGTGAGGAAATTAAGGCAGAACAGCCGAAATGGGTTTGGGTAGTTACAACAGCTCGGAGGCACCGAACAGGCACATTTAGCTTGGGTCCCCGAACCTCTCAATGATATCTGGCGAACCAAACTTTTTTTTCGGCTCTCCTATAGTGGCGTATGCATTGGGCTTCAAACTTTTGTTTTTTTATTTCAGGACCTCCATAACTCAGAGTTACAAACCTGTAAAGTCCCTCTTTGAGAACCGCTGGTTCTAGGTGTACTATTACTATCAGGCATGTCAATGTAAACATAGGTTGGTTGCTCGCACGCTTTATTACGCGCACAGGTTTGCACGCCACTGTGCTCGCCAAAGAATTGTTGTTTTTTGCCTCCTTTTTTCATGTAGAACAGGAACTCGGGTTTGGCACCTCCCCTCTCTTAGTCCACTTCCTCCTGGGTGTTTCTGTGCTTATTATTCCTGCTAACAACAACATTACATGTTCTGCTGTTGAGAGATTAGGCCATCCTATCGTCTCTGTCGGGTGGAAACCTCGTATGTTCAAAACTGATACTTCTCACTGTTCTCAGTATTCAAATTCAAAAGGTAGCAAAAGTAGCTGATCTACAAGATCAAAATGCGGCGCTTCGCGCCATGTTTTCGAGCTTGTGGATCTGCTACTTTTGATACTTTTGTGTGATGCTGTAGTGTGATCAAGTAGGGCGTTCATTTTACGAAAAAAAACACACAAAGTTAAAATATGGAGATAAGAGGTATCTGTCGACAGCAACGATATACATTTGCATTTCAATTAGAATGCGCACAAACACTCAGGGGACAAACTACATTTTTCGGCCAGAGCATTAAAAAAAAGTGACACGAGTGGAGCGTCCAGTGAGAACGGCTGCATTCATTAACATTGGGCGGAAGAAAACCAGCGTCCTTATGCTTATAGGTTCATACTGTATAAGTTCATATACTGTAGCACCCCCCACACACACACACACACACACACACATCCAGTTATTACACTGGCCTGGGGCGCAGTACGGAGAAAGAGAAAAGAAGGAGAAAAGAGAAAAACTTAGGACAAGACAAAGAAGACTGTAGACTAGGAGAACAAGAACTGAGTCACACTGTCTGTCAGTCACAACAGGAGGGAGTAGAAAACTAAACGCACACGCACACAACCCACACAAAACACAAAACAAAACAACAAGTGAAGATGCTTGCGCGCCTGGCTGGGTTTCAAGTGTTATACATACAGAAAAGTAGTCTTGTGATGGCAGCCTGTGTTGACAGCCTATAGCAACAGACAGGCTGTGTTCATTGCTTGTTCAGCGGTCCACCGACCTAGGGGACTACTGTATGTGGGGACCTGGGACCTCTCCTGACATTCTCCCCACCACCTGCTGTCGTCCCCAAAAATAAATTGTTTTGTCTTTTTTACGAGCGTATGGTTTTTATGAGCTCCCAGGACCCTGGTCTGGTCTGACATGTGTCTGTCTGTCTGTGCGGAGGCTGCGTTTACGATGACAGAATACATTCTGAGTGTTTGTCGAGTCGTCGTTTATGGGTTGGTTTATGTTGTCATGATCCTATTTTTATGGGTGTGTTGCCCTGCTACTTGTTCTGTACTTGTTCTCTGACCTACCTGTTGTCTTTGTTTCCAGGCGTGAGGGTCCCCAGAAAAATGTGTTAATATAGCATAAAAATCAGTTTAACCACTTTAACCCTATTTTATACTTAGGCTATTTTTGAAACACTGAAAACTCTTGACAAAATGTGAAAAATGTGGAATTATTTTTTAAATCTTTTTTCCCCTCCTTTTTTTTCACAAATCTTCTCTTGTGGGGGTCCGCCATCTTTTTCAGATGGTTGTCTGTGGCCAAATACATATCAATTTGGGGGTCCTTGACTGAAATAGACTCCCCAAAATAAGACAGTGGAGCAGTCATTAGAGTCTGCTCATTTATTGCAGGGATGACTGACTGACATTTCAACGAGCGAAGGAAGAAAGACGCTTGTCGAAAGCGTCAGTCAGCAATAAATGTGTGTGACTTAATGAGCGCTCCAGTGATTTATCTGGGGAGTCTAATTTGCGAAGTACCCGGGTAAAATGGATTTGCTGATAACTACAGAGCGTCCGACGGCTGATTATATCGCAGGAGATGAAATATGTTCCATCACAAACATTGTGTGTGTGCAACAAAATCATAATAATATGCTCAGACAAGTCTTATGAAACCCGATATAAAAGTCATACCCAAATTACACGTGTCATTTACATGAGTAAATCAAGGAATTTACTCCTTATTGCTGGGGAGTCATGTAATTTGGGTGACCCTTCAATGCTCTCCCCTATTGTATGTTCTAAGTGTAACCTGCCAGAAATGAGATGTTATTAGAAGTTAAATTGCTTGGAATACAAAATACCTCTAGATTGTGGATCCGCTACTTTTGATACTTTTGTGTGACACTGTAGTATGATCAAGTAGGGGGTTAATTTACGGAAAAACACAAAAAGTGAAAAATATTGAGATAAGGGGTTTATGCCCGACAGCAATGATTTGAGGATAACGTTTAAAATGTGTGAAGTACTCCTTTAACTTTGCTCTACGCTGGCCTGTTGTCAATCCTGCACACATGGACTGATAACAGCCCTCTGAGCATCACCTTATATGCTTTGAAAACGTCTTTCAAACCGTACGGTATGCTTATGAAGGTCCCCGGTTCGATCCCGGGCTCCCCCTGTGTTACCGTCGAAGTGTCCTTGAGCAAGACACTGAACCCCTAACTGCCCCCTTGGAGCAGGTTGTCGGTGCCATTGTGAAACTCTTAGAATAAAGGCACAACATAAATGCACCATTTACCATTCATTAGACGTGTGTGTGTGTGTGTGTGTGTGTGCGTGTGTGCGTGCGTGCGTGCGTGCGTGCGTGCGTGCGTGTGCGTGTGACAGAGAGGTTTTAGGACAGGTTAAAGAGGAGCAAATCCATGGTCAGGCATGAGTGTGTTTAGATTTAGGACATGTTAAAGAGGAGGGTCCACGGCCGGACGTGTGTGTGTGTGTGTGTGTGTGTGTGTGTGTGTGTGTGCGTGTGTGCGTGTGTGTGTGTGCTTTTAGTACAGGTTAAAGGAGCAGGTCCCTGGTGGTCAGACACGTGTCTTGTGTGTCTGAGAATAACCGAGGACCCCACCTTGCATTCCTGCTGCAGTATGTGCGGCTGTTACAACCTCTACCAGCGTTGCCATGTCCGCTTATTATAAGCGACTTTGGGCTTGTTTTTCCTGTAAAGTGGCTTGTTTTTCTAAAATGTACAGGACCCCCAAATTAACCCATTAAGACCTGAAGCGATTCTTAAAAAAAATTGAAATCCTAAAAAAATAATGTTTTTTTTTTTTTAAATAGCAGATCTACAAGTTCACAGCGCGGCGCTATGAGCTTGTATATCTGCTATTTTTGAATAGCTAAAGAATTCTAAAATGACACAGATGCGTTCCAGGTCTCAATGGGTTAATAGGCTTATGTATCTGTCTGTAGACCCCCATGTGAAACTATTTGGTGCCAGGCTTGTGTTGTTAAAACGTATCCAAAATATTCCACATTTGTAACGTTTTCTCTCAAGATTTTATTCTTATTTGTATAGCAGATATAGGAGATCTCACAATGTGTCGCATCGCAACATGTTGTGAGCTTGTAGATCTGCAATTTTCCAAAATAGTCGCTTCATTTGGGCTTTTTTTCATAGACCTGGTAGCTTATTTCTCTCGCAAAATCTAACACTGACCTCTACCAGTGTGCCCACCACTTAACCACTTGAGCCCTAGCATCCGTATTCGGGGGGGGAGTATTCGCAGAAAATAGCAGATCTACAAACTTGTGAGCTTGTAGATCGGCAAAGAGGAAACAAGTGCAGACCAAGTAAAGAGCCACCTCGGGTCCATTTCACAACGTAGGGGGGGGTTTAAGTGATTCAGCCCTATGCATAGATATTTGTACGACGGATCGCGGAAATAGCCGATCGGTCGGTTGGTTGGTCGGTCTCTCGGTCGGTTCGATCTCCCGGTCCCTCGATCACTCAATCAATCTCTTGCTCCCTCGGTTGGTCGCTCTGTTGGTCAATCGGTCGCTCGTTAGGTCTGTAGGTCAGTCGCTCCGTCCTTTGGTAGGTCGGTCGGTCGCTCGGTCAGTTGTTTAGTCACTCGCTTCAACATTTTAGCCCCAACAAGATATCTTGAAAACCATCAATATAGGCATTTAGCAGACATTCTTAATCCAGAGCGATTTACAGTAAGCAAGGTAAACAAATACATCAAATGCAGAGAGAACAGTGTAGTGCGTCAGTAATCTAGAATCATAGGTAAACCAATAACCTAATTAACTTATCAGTCTTAACAGTATAATATCCAAATGGCCTTTCCAGAGCACATGCATACAGCCTTTCCCGAGCACATATATTTGTGTACACCAACATCTATCCCTACATACACACCACACGTAATTATGAGTGAGAAATGAGTGTGTAGTGCTGTGGTGTGTATATAACACAGCGCTTCACACAACACTGAACAATGCGTCATCACACAACACACCTAACAATGGGGCTGTGTGCTCATTTTGTAATAATAGTCCGACCCACGATGGTTGATTAACAAATTACAACAACAAACGTATTAATTTAAAAATGTTTTTCACCCTACGATAGCATTATCGTCACTGTCGGGCAGAAACCAGCTAGCTCCATTTAAATTTTTATAAAATCAGTGCTATTGAACACAAATACGTCTGTGTGTGGGTTTAATATTTGCATTGATTAATATTGAATTAATGCAAAGTGTTAGAAAGCACTTTGACTAAACCTCCTAATTCCATTGGATCCTCAAACCGTCTGTCAAACCACCTAACTCCAACTTTGGAGATAGTTGTTTTTTTCCATCATTGATTAAAATGATGAAGAAAAAAATCCACATTCATTGTCAAAAACTCCACTTGCAGTGCCAGCTTAAAGGAAGGGCTTTAGGTACTGAAGCACAGGGCACCAACCTTGGGGGGGGGGGCACCAAACAGCATGGAGAAAGTGAAAGAAGACAGAACTATTGCCGAAATGTAGAAGCAGCGGCTGCTGAAGGAGCGATGAAACAGTGAAACGCGCCGGTGAAGCGACAGCAGAGATATCAATGATCATAATGGGGACATAGTTAACAATAGATACATACAAAATGTGTATATCAAATATCCAATCTTAATTACTTCCTGAAAAATCTAAAATGTAATGCATGACTACATGGGCAGGTACTAACCGATTTGAACCAATAACATCATGCCATGCACCTGTCAATCACTCTTCCACATGAAGCTACTGTATATTATGTCAACAAACATGGCTGCTGCCCCTTACAAACGACCTATGTTTAAAGTTAATGACATGACGGACGCCTGCACTTGTTATTTATTTTCATACGCTGATGTTTCTGCTCTACTAATGTCCCATAAAGATCAATCACTCTGGAGAGCTCCCTGGCTTATTGACAACAAGCTGTCTTTACAACTCGGTAAAACAGATGAATTAGTTTTGGCTCCAAGTACATACCATAGACTGTGAAACAATATGGACGAAGGGAAACGTCAAGTGACCCATTGGTTTCTATAACATCCGCTTTGAAACCACTTTTTCGGCGAATTCAAATCCGCCATCTTGGAACTTCCTGTCCCGAAAAGCAACCCGGGAACGACTGCTATTGGCTGGAACCTCAGCGAGGGCGGGTCTTCACTCGGTAGAACCAGCAGAAACCCTAGAAACATACTATTGTTCTTTTCTTTAATTAATGGGACCATAATTTACTAAACACATATCATGATAATTGAAAAAAAACAAGACTTCAAACTAGCGATTGGAAACATAAAGTATATATGAAATCTTTACTACGGTAATAAAATCAATACGTGTGGCCAAAACCTCATTCACTTGAATGAGGTTGGGGGGGGGGATATGGGGTCGCGTTGTCGACTGAGCTTGTAGATCGGCTATTTTCGGACCGCGAGCTAATTGTCACCAAATTGACAATATATTTATATTGAGTCATAGTGATAGTTTATCATAGCTTAGTTTTCATTTAGTTTTTGTCAATGAGAAAAGGTAGTCGCTGAACATTTTTCGTCATAGTTTTAGTCGACGGAATGAACACTGGTGAACACAGGCTAGAGGCTGAGACGTGATCATGTGCTACCCAGTTTGAGTTTGGCATCGTGTTGCTATTTTCACTACCTGATATACAACGATGAAGGGATTAAAGTGGTAGTAGTAGTAGTGGTGGTAGTAGTAGTAGTGGTGGTAGTAGTAATAGTTTAGTAGTATTCGTAAATTTCATAAATGTATTTTTTTTTAAGTGCACAGTCCTATTTGTAGGACTGCACATGTGTCATGTGTTTCACTAGCCAATCACGGTCCTGAATAGAGTCAACCAGTGTACAATGGTGGCCAATCACAGCGCAGGGTTGGGGGGGTGCAATGGGTGGGGGTCCAAACCTCACATATAGGGGCGGTTGCACCACCCAAAAATAGGGCCGCGATAAAGGGGCGGAGAAAGGGGTGTGCACTTCCATTCATATTTATACCCCTACCCTGGAAAGGGGGCGTGCCTGTAAAAAGAGGATGAACCGTTGCTCTGGGCTGTGGGCGTCAGGTTACAGAGTGTGGCAGTTTGATTGACAGCCTCTATTTGCAGGGTGCCGCCCCCTCTCAGCCCTCAGGCAGAGGACACAGACTAGGAGAATACTTTAAATCATAATAAATTCAAATAAAATGTTATACTTATTATAATAACGTATATTTATTTACCATATTACTTTTATACATTTTCTTAAATTTTCAAATAGAGCTACACATTTTTGAATCATTTTCAAAAATTCACTATTTTTGAAAAATCGTGAAAATGTGTGCAAATCTTTGAATATATATATATATTTTTAAAGGGAACATTTTTAACTCAAATCTTTGCTTCTGGGGGTCCCTGGAACAACATATATTGAGATGGGGGTCCGCGGCCAAATACATATAATTTGGGGGGTCCTTGACATAAAAAGGTTTGAGAACCACTGATTATAGCAATATACGTTTTTTCCAAAAAAATGTTCGGATTTAGAAGACATTTGTAGAATCCCCAGAAGCAAAGATTTGAGTTACAAATGTCCAATTTAAAAAATATATATTCTAATGTTCATGATTTTTCACAAAATAGCAGATCTACAAGCTCATAGCGCGGCACTCGGTGCCCCGCTATGAGCTTGTAGATCTGCTATTTTTGAATAGCCAAAGAAATCTAAAAAATGACACAGATTTGTTTCCTGGTCTAAATGGGTGAAGCATATTAAGGCAGCTCTGACTGCAGGTATCAGGCTTTTTCCCTGAGCGAGCCCTTTGCGTCTCAGTGTGTTGTGTGTACCGTGCCAGTGCCTGGAGCAGGGCAGTAGGGGGAAGGTGGTGACTCAGTGCTGTGTCTGTGTGTGATGTCCTGCTCACATTCACGCTCACATTGCAATGTGTGCAATGGCCTTTGTTGTTTATTTCTGTGCAGTGGGTGGGAGAAGCACTCAGATGTGTTGTTTACTTAGACCTCTGTCGTCTTCAAGCAGTGGTTCTCAAAAATAATCGTGGTGGAGTAAAAAGTAGAAATCTGCCTCTGAGATGTAGTGGAGTAGAAGGATAAAGTATCGAAAAGTGTATACTCTCTCCCCACATAAAATGACCTCAAAGTTATATCTTAAGTATAGTACTTGAGTAAATGTACTTACTTTCCACCACTGGTTCCCTGATGTTGGGTGTGGGGAGAGCTCTTATCCTGACGGCAGTGTTATGGCATGTGAGTTTTTGCCATAGACTGTATAAATGAGATGGACAAACCCCCTCCGCTGCTTTCTACAGACCGAAAATGAATCCTTTGCTGCAGACTGTGGCTCCGCCATCTTTCACTACGCGTCAGAATGAGTTCAGACCATTATTGGTTGGGTAACTTGTCAATCAAGAGCGGGGGGCGGGGAATGAATGCTATTGGTTGTGTAGCGTGTCAATCAAATCATCCCGCCCCTCCTAGAGAATAGCCTACTTTATCGTCAATTTTATAATAAATAGAACCATAATTTAGCAAAACGCATATCCTGATGATTGAAAGGAGACTTTAAACTAGCGACTGGAAGCATATAGAATTTATGACAATTTTTATTACAGTAAGAAAATCGAGTCTGAAAGTTGGTAAAAACCCATCGGCTTGCGTAAAAATAAATTCTTTCTGAACTCACAGGTCGGCACGGGTGAAACAGCGCCTCTCGCTGGACATTTACTAAACATCCGGGTTGGCCTCATAGTAAATATCTCAGCCTTGCCCCTTGGTTTTTGCCCGGTTACCCGTTCGGTTCTGTCTGATGTATGTCTGTATAGTCATCTACAGTGGGTAGAATGAGGAGTCAAGGGGCAAGTCTTGGATATTTACGATGAGCCCAACACGGAAGCTTACGAATGGCCAGAGTGGCGCTGTTTTACCCTGCGCCGACCTGCGGTGTCAGAAAGAATTAATTTTAACGCAAGTGAATGGGTTTTTTGACAAACTTTAGACTAGATTTTCTTACCGTAATAAAAATTGCCATGAATTCTATATGCTTCCAGTTGCTAGTTTAAAGTCTCCTTTCAATCATCAGGATATGCGTTTTGCTAAATTATGGTCCCATTTATTTTAAAATTGACGATAAAGTAGGCTATTCTCTAGGAGGGGCGGGATGATTTGATTGACAAGCTACACAACCAATAGCATTCATTCCCCGCCCCCCGCTCTTGATTGACGAGCTACCCAACCAATAATGGTCTGGTCTCATTCTGCAGGATATGACGCGATATGACGCGATATTGAAAGATGGCGGACCTAACAGTCTTGGAACAATCGGCTTCATTTTCGCTCTGTAGAAAGCAGGGGAGTGGCTTTGTCCATCTCATTTATACAGTCTATGTGAGGAGTGTACAATCCATCCACAGTGTTCACGCATTTACAGCAGTTTGCCTTATAGTAAAATACAACAGTCTGGAGCAGTGGTTCTCAAAGTGGGGTCCGGGGACCCCCAGGGGTCCTTGAGGGAGTTCCAGGGGGTCCCCAGCTAAATGATGGATAGTTAGGCACCAAATGGACCCTTATGGGTCTGTAACTCTGAGAGTGTACAAATGGAACCAAATGGACCCTGACGGGTCCATTTGGTTCCATTTGTACACTCTCAGAGTTAAATTAACATTGATTTTACTATATAAATTGGGGTCCCAGAGATAGAAACGTAATGCATGTCAAACTGGGGGTTCTTGAAATTAAAATGGTTGAGAATCACTGCTAGAGCTGTAAACATCTTCTCTTATGGGGGTCCGTGGGAAATCTTTTCGAATGGGGGTCCGTCCGCAGGCTAATAAGTGTCAATTTGGGGGTCCTTGACATGAAAAAGTTTGAGAACCACTGGTCTGGAGAACCAACGGTTCCAGAGCCATGCAACGCATTCTCAGACGGCAAACGGGTGACTTCTTGGGACGTCCGAAAAAAAAAAAAATACATTTGATTGGAAGGGTTTTAACAGTTTTTTCTATGTTCAATTACACCCCCTGCATATGATGCTTGTATGTCACATGATGTGCACGTATACCCCCAGGACATGTATGTTGCAGGGACTTGCCCAAATCAACCCTCGACGCTGAGTGCCAAGCAGTACCATTTTTATAGTTTTTAGTATGACCCTGCCGGGGAATTGAACCCCGACCTCCCATTCTCAGGGCGGACACTCTAATCACAAGGCCACTGAGCTGATTTGATTTATTGAATTGTTATATATTTAGAATGTTTGTATTTTGGCATTTCTGTGTCGCTATTTAGAGATTGTCATTTGACCCCTTTTAAAAATGACATAGTACATCTCAAGGGGTATTTCCTATAATAAAGACACACACGCACACACACGCACGGACGCACGCACGCACGCACGCACGCACGCACGCACGCACGCACGCACGCACGCACGCACGCACGCACGCACGCACGCACGCACGCACGCACGCACGCACGCACGCACACAGTGTTATGCCTGAACACGTTCAATGAACGATCGTTCATGAACTCGTTCATGTTCTGGGCGAACGCGAACTGAACATACTGTATTTCCGCTACATGAACGTTATTGTGAACACGTTCATTCTGGCGTTTGTGAACGGCGCTCTCTCACAGTATAACTTTGTTCAAGAGTGTGACAGATTTCAATGGTTACATCGGTTTGTCATGTTGTATTTCATCCTATCCTATGTACACACACACACACACACACACACACACACACACACACACACACACACACACACACACACACACACACACAGTACAACAAAGCATTGATGGAACGTGGTTATTCTGGTGAAAGACACAGCTGTTGGTCAAAATCACCTGTCACTCTGTTATCACTCGCTCTCTCTCTCTCTCTCTCTCACACACACACACACACACACACACACACACACACACACACACACACACACACACACACACACACACACGAGAGAGAGGGGGAGAGAGAGAGAGAGAGAGAGAGAGAGAGAGAGAGAGAGAGAGGATGTTTGGTTATATCTCTATCATTCATAGTTTACTGATTTCTCTCTCTCTTTCCAGCTCTCTGTCTGTTCCTACCTTTCTTTATCTCCTAATTCCCCCCCCCTCTCTCTCTCTCTCTAGAGGGTCAGTCTCCCAGAGGCTGTGATTCCCAAATAGACACATTATACAGTAGTACTGTGTGTGTGTGTGTGTGTGTGTGTGTGTGTGTGTGTGTGTGTGTGTGTGTGTGTGTGTGTGTGTGTGTGTGTGTGTGTGTGTGTGTGTGCGTGCATGCGTGCGCAGCATAATTGTCCACTAGCTGTCTGTCAGGCGCAGTAACATTCCAAAACTAGTGGCCCTGAAATAATTTGTTATTTCTGTTATTATTTTAATGTCAAATTATTTATTTATTTCTCTCTCCTCATTTAAGTGTTGTTTTCTCCCATCACCACCTATTCTAGCCTGTGTGTCCAACGATGGACACAGATAATGATTTACTACACGCAAGAGATCACAACAGTAGTAGTAAGTGATGAAGAGTGGTTCTCAAAGTGGGGTCCGGGGACCCCTGGGGGTCTTTGAGGGGTTTCCAGGGGGTCCCTAGCAAAATGTTTTGATGTGTTGTGACTGCAATTATAGATCAATCTATTTAAAAAAAAACTCGGCCCGAACCTCTAGTTATATTCAAATCAGCCAATGGGCGGGACTATGACTCAGACATAACCCCGTCACATGCCCATATATGGGCATATATTGATGACATCAGGGATCATCAGGGATATAATAATTTATAATATATATTTATGTTTATAATTTGCCTCCGAGATGCAGTGGAGTAGAAGTAAGAGTATAGACAATTGGAAATACTCTAGTAAAGTAAAAATACCTCAAAATTGTACTTAAGTACAGTACTTGAGTACATGTACTTAGTTACTTTCCACCACTGCCGATTTCCGGCGCCGCGCCCCGGGTCGCTCCAAGCGTTAGTTTAATCCTTTAAGACCGGAAACGCATCCATCATTGTGTCATTTTAACATTTCTTTGGCTATTCAAAAATAACACATATATTTAATCTTTCTCTACTCTCAGGCACATTCCCTATTTCCTGGAAAACAGCGTATGTAACCCCCCCCCCCCCACATGAAGGAGGGGATAGAAGTGATTTAACTAATTACAGACCGATTTCCAAGCGATCCTTCCTAGCAAAAATTCTGGAATCCCTGGTAAATAATCAGGTAAAAATATTTCTCTCAAAGCACTCTGTTCTAAGCCCACATCCATCCGGTTTTAGAGAAAAACAGCACAATTAAACACCATGTAGAGGTTCTTGGTGGCAAATTGCGACACAATCGGTTTCTTATATACTGTAGAAACAGAGCCAGCTTTCCTATCATCAGCAGGAAGAGAGTTGTTGAGGCAGTGTTCCTGTCTGTCTTGGATTATGGGGACATCATCTATAGACATGCAGCAGCATCCACTCTTAAATCCCTGGACTCTGTCTACCACTCATTAATCATATTCATCACAGGTGATAGTTATGGTACTCGATACCATTGTATTTTATATAACAAGGTTGGATGGCTCTCCTGGGCAGAAAGACGAGAACTGCAGTGGCATCTGTTCTTTAAAGCCATACTTGGAGAGCTACATCTCATCATTTTTGGAATGGGCCCCTGCTGGACCCTATCAATTCAATTCAATTAAATTCAATTCAATGGGCTTTATTGGCATGAGAAAACATACGTTTACATTGCCAAAGCAAAAAGCACAATACAACAATACAGCAATACAATCAAAACAAAAAATATGTACATTTGAAAGTCAGAATCTTCAATAGATCAATTTCTATGTACCAAGATCGCTGGGTGCAGGTATAGTGCAGGAATATACACAATGATTAGTCTTTAGGGTGGTTGTGTTCCGTTTGATATCCTTCTCCTATCACAGCAACTCACGAATCTTGCTGCTGTGTTTGCACATTGTTGTACTTCGCCCAGCAGATATGGGAGTTTTTTGTCATTGGTCATGTTTTCAAAATCTCTGTGTGTGGTTGTAATCTGTGGGAAGTATGTGTCTCTGATGTCTTGGTACAATGGACAGACGGTTAGGAAGTGTAGCTCGGTTTCCACTTCATTTTGTGTGCAGTGGGTGCATAGTCTGTCTTCTCTCGGGTTCAGGTCTGCCTGTGACGACCTTTCTCGATCGCAAGACTGTGCTCACTGAGTCTGTACCTAGTTAAGATTTTTCTTTGTTTTGGGTCGGTCACAGTGCTCAGGTATTCTGCCACTGCGTATTCTCTGTTTAGGGCCAGATAGCATTCTAGTTTACTCTGCTTTTGTGTTGCTTCTTTCCAATGTGTCAGATAGTTTTCCTTTTGCTGTTTTATGATTTTGTTTGGTCCAATGGGTTTTCTATCTCGTGGCTCTGTTTGTGTTTGTGCCCGGAGTTCCAGGGCCAGCTGGCTGAGGGGGCATCTCTCTAGAGTTTCGCTGTGTTTGAGTGCCTTGTTATGGAGTGCATCTAGGTCGCTTTCTTTTAGGTGGTTGTAGAACTTAAGTGCTCTCTTTTTTATTTTGATTATGAGTGGGTATCTTCCTAATTCTGCCCTGCATGCATTATTTGGTGTTTTTCGCTGGGTATGGAGAATGGATTTGCAGAATTCTGTGCAGAATTCACTGCGTGGACTATATCACTGCGTGGATATGAGTCTGGTGCTTCCATGAGGACGTTTTTCTTCCCAAGGGGCGGGATCAAAACAATGGCCCTCGACGCAATTGGTTAGACCTACAACCAACTACCAATTACAGTCTCCCATATTCGAATACTGGGCCCTGATTGGTCACTCACGTCTTCTGGAGCAGGAAATGGATTCTCTATGGAGCGGTGCCAGACCCAAATCGTAGAGTGCAATTTATTTTTTGCACTCGTAGATTCGTCTGGTCCCAGGCTACCTATCACACCCTTTCAAGTAGTTTTCTCACGACACATTGGGAATTAAGCTCTTGCCTACCAAAAACGTTTTAAAACGTTTTTTTTTTTATAATTAAATAAAAATGAAAAAAAAAATCTAAATCTATTGCTAAAACTATAGAAAGCAGTAAATGAAAAAAAGAATTAACGCTCATCTTTTATTTACTCTAATTACAAGCTAAAACATAAACCTTGGTTGTAAAAAAACAAAGTTGTCCTTTAAACCGACACACATCCCCGGTCTTAATGGGTTAACTTTTGGAGAGGAGCGCCGCTGCTTTGATCCTCCTGTCTGTGTCTGGCAACCCGGTCGTTTTTTACAAAGACGTGTTTCCTGATCATGTGTGTCAGCGACGGCATAACCGCTAAGAAGGCCACATCGATAGTTGCAGGTATATAACCTTGTATCTCCATATTTCGACTTTTTGTTTTTTTTCCCCCCTTCAATTAACACTTTGTTTCGTCATACAAGAGTGTCACACAAAAGTAGTGAAAAAAGCAAATTTATAAGCGCGTTGTGAGCTTGTAGATCTGATATTTCTATTTTTATTTAAAAAAAACATGATAATAATAAAAAAGGAACTTTTTTGACATACATGGTTTTCCCCTACAGCGACAATGTAATGGATGTCTGTAAATAATGTGCCTGCATGGCTATGTCCTTGTGGCTGTCTGTGTGTGTGTGTGTGTGTGTGTGTGTGTGTGTGTGTGTGTGTGTGAGCAGCTTGTTTCCCTGGAGACTGATCGGGAAAATGTGCTGCTATGACAGAGAGAGACCCCGGGGCATGTGTGTGTGTGTGTGTGTGTGTGTGTGTGTGTGTGTGTGTGTGTGTGTGTGTGTGTGTGTGTGTGTGTGTGTGTGTGTGTGTGTGTGTGTGTGTGTGTGTGTGTGTGTGTGTTTGCGTCTGTTTTGATTGAACGAAAGGAGCTCAAAAAGCTCATTAGCTGTGAATGGAGTTCACCCCTCCTTCAATCAATACACTAATCTCACACACACACACACACACACACACACACACACACACACACACACACACACACACACACACACACGCACGCCCGCGTGACACCACACACTCACTCACGAGCAAAAAAAGGAAAGAACTGTGTGCGTGTGTGCATGCTATGCGTACATATGTACACCCGTGCCTGCGTGCGTGCGTGCGCGCGCGCGTGTGTGTGTGTGTGTGTGTGTGTGTGTGTGTGTGTGTGTGTGTGTGTGTGTGTGTGTGTGTGTGTGTGTGTGTGTGTGTGTGTGTGTGTGTGTGTGTGTGTGTGTGTGTGTGTGTGTGTGTATGTGAGAGACGCAGCCAGCTTTTGGAACACTGTGAAATCAGTTTCAAACCCACCTCCTCTCTGCTGCCTACTGAGATTAGCATTGAAAATTATGTAATTGAAGACAAAACAGATATCCTCTGGACAAGTATTGGATACAACGCTGATTACAGTAAAGTAATAATCCTTACCAGGTTTCAATTGCAAAAAAAAAATATATAGATGGGGGGAGCACGGAGGCCGATTCTAGGCCCGATTATTCATGTCCAGTGTGGAATGTAGTCTTGGGTTGGACCTGTTTGGTGGTTGCTCTCTCCTTTCTGACGCTAGAAACCCAACCAGGCGCGTAAGCAATAAGTGCATGGACGCTGACTTTCTTCCGAATGTAGCCGTTCTCAGTTCTCACTGGCTACGCATTGATGCTCCTCTCGCGCACATGCAGATCTTCTCTCCGCTGCAGACGGGGGAAAAAACGTTTTACGCATGCATCATCATTGAAACACATTGACCTGACGACCCGCTGTGGCCAGGCGAGAATAGTCTGCTGCACAAACTTCCACGCACTTTTTTTTGTTTTGGTGGGTTCCCAGTGTTAAGTCTGCACTTGTCTTGTGCAGCATGGCGGACTGTGGGAGGTCATCATTATACAGTGCAGTACCCTACCGTACCGGTTTCTCCAGGTTGCTCTGTCTTTTGCCACGTCTTCCCAAGCTTTAAAGTTGTTCTCTTTTTTTCCCTCTACACCAAAAAATAGCCGATCTGCGAGGCGTTGTGAGATTGTAGATTGTAGCTATTTTCGGCTAATGCTCCCCTAAGAAAAGGGATGCTAGGGTTCAAGTGGTTAATGTAAAAGAAAGAAAGTTCCAATCACACAAAGATTCTAGTAACTAGTAACTCTGAGGTCCCGATTGGGGGTCCCGGACCCCCTGTTGAAGACCCCTGCTTGCACTTCTTTAAGTTTGTTTTAATGTTATCCTTATACCTCTTCTTTTGGCCTCCAGGATCACGTTTCCCTTCAACTAGCTGGGAATTAAGGACTTATATATATACTGCCCTACAAAGCCAAATAATTAAACTGATGAAACCACAGCAAACTCCGTATTGTGGGGAAAGCTTTCGCTGAAAATAGCCGATTGACAAGCTATTTTCTTTTCCACAATAACAGAACCAAAAAGACACTAATATAGAGCCCTGAGGGACTCTATACTATAGGGTTAACCATATAAGTGTTTCTACTGTTCATGAGGTAATTATTTATCGCCCAAAATCATGAAGGCTGATTTGACTTTTGAGTAGAATACATTTAGTTAACTGCACTTAAGCTTTGTAGGGTATTATGCTTTTCAAACAACAATAGCAAAAATAGCCTTGTTTGAATTTGATATGAATAGGGACACCAGGGTGTGGTTAACATACAATGTCATTTGAAATTGTAATATTATCAAATATCAAACATATCAGACCAAAAGGGAAATTCATGTATTTGGTCTGACCAGAAGCAAGGATAGAGCATATATCCCCACCGGCCATACAAATGAATGACCAGAGGTGGGGATATGAAAAGCAGAGCCGTGCAGAGACAGGGACACATTTTGTGCCAGGGACCCCCACTTTGAGAACCGCTGATAACAAGCATTTGATGCGGTTGACCATAATATCTTAATAAGCAAAGCTATCCTCCATGGGATTGGATGAGCTCAGAGTTAATTGGTTTTATAATTATCTTTCAAAAAAGGGAGGGGGCCTAGCATGGTTCCCTGGGGAGACTCCAGGCACAACAGATAGGGTACTCTAGGTCAAAGGATTATTTAGTAAACTTTTGGAATCAGAATCACTATTAGTTTTGGATTCAGAAACAGTCGTTTTATTTGCCACATCACAGGTTTACAGGTGTGAAGAAGTGGGTCAAATTCTTTCTTTTTTTCGGGCGTGCAAAACATGCTCGTTTTGTAGTATTCCGTGAGAAGGGAGAGGATAGAGGTAGAGTGAGAGCAAGGGGAAAGAAAAACTGGTTAAATACAACAAATAAAGACGTGACATTCAGGACATTAGCATCATATGCAGGTGTGTGCACCTGTTATTTCAGAAACCTTAGCATCATATCTCTGCTGTCGGGCAGACACCAGCTATGTCCAAAATAATAACTTTTCAGGAAATGAAAAAAAAAAGACACAACACAATACTGCCTCATCAAAGTTGGTATGGTGACTTTAAACATTGTCAGATACTTGAATGTGTCCTTATATTATCAAATACATTATCAAATACAAATACTACTGGGTATTTACCCAAATACAGCTCAAGTGGAATTAGGAGGGTTTACTTTTTACCATTCATGTGGAGATGGGGTTTATTTCCGTCTGACTTTGTCATTCTAATCAATGATGGACAAAAACAACCATCTCCAAAGTTGGAGTTAGCTGGTTTGACCGACAGTTTTGAGAATCCAATGGAGTTAGGAGGTTTAGTAGAAGCACTTTTTAAGACTTTTCATTGGTTCAATATTTGTAAAACCCACACACAGACGTAAAGTGTGTTCAATAGCACTAATTTATTAAAAAAGTTGAAAAATTGAGGTAGCTGGTTTCTGACAGCGACGATATGTAACACCAAATCTCTTTGCCAAAAATAGCCAATCTACTGCACAAGTTCACAACGGGTCACGTTGCGATGTGTTGTGAGAGTGTAGATCAGCTATTTTCTTCGAATGTCCGTCTATCTTTGCCAAATGTTCGCCTATTATGACATGCCCAGAATAGGGACGCTAGGCTTTCAGTGGATAAACACACCATCACCGTGCCCCCATACAGATGTAATGAATCTTAAATTTAGAGTCTTGTCCCACTGGAGCATTTAAAAAAAACATTGACCTCCGATGTGTTTTAATTATGATGGTTTGCTTTGATCTACGTGTTTGCTCACCGCTCGACTCTGTACAGAATGTCTGAGCGATCGCTACTTGTTCTGTCTAATGTTTGTTTTCCTATGAACCTGTCTCTGTGTGAGTTGGACGTGAAATGACTACCTGTTTAAATAGAGGACTAATGAAAAATTAAACACACACGCAGGGATACGCACATGCATTTTGCTCTTTCAAAAGAAGAGCAGGTGCTGCTGATATTTTTTATTGTGTTGTGTTAGCAATGTATGTCCCTACTTGGGACATACATTGAACATAGCAGGTGAATGGACAGACAATAAATGAATGAATTAGAAAGTAAATTAATGCCCTTCTTACAATTTTCAATTTAGGCAATTTAGGCTTAAAGGGATAGTTCACCCCCAAAATGACTTTTTTTCCCCATCGATTACTCACCCCATGGAGACTTGAATTCATGAATATTTTTTTGTTTTTTGTCGCATACCTAAGCCAATAATCTAATGATGAGCAGCGGGTTCCGGTAGGAGACACAAAGAGTCTCCTTTTGTGTCGCCTATAAAATAGCTCACAACGCGTTGTTGTGAGCTTGTAGATCTGCTATTTTCAAACATTTTAGAACTTTTTCTTTTGGTACTTTAAGTACATTTTGATACCAATACTTTTTTTTACTTTTACTCAGGTACATTTTGAATTCCGGACTTTTACTTACTGTAAGTAAAACATTTGAGTACTTTTTCCACCACCGTTGATATGAAAGTGAAAGTGGTTCTGTGCATCTGTGAGTTTTGTAAATATTTAGCAAATGAAAAGCGTTAAGAGCTTGAGACTAAACCTTTCTTATTGTAAGTCGCTCTGGATAAGAGCTAAATGTCTAAATTGTGGATCGCACATTGCACATTGTATCCATTGGAACACAGGTTATATATTTTTTCAGGTTAATAGCGGTCGTATCTGCAGAGTTCACTGCCAGGTGGAACTGATTGATGCTTCACCACCACGGCTGATGAAGGTGTATGGGGCTGTTAGACAGGTTGTCCAGGCTGTCTAGCATCCAACATCTGGTCTCTAACATTCATTATCTCTGCCAGGCTCGCCCCCTGTACATCTGGCTGTGTCTGTCTGGCTGGCTGTCTGGCAAAGACAAATGGGAGACAATGAGAGAGAGAGAGAGAGAGAGAGAGAGAGAGAGAGAGAGAGAGAGAGAGAGAGAGAGAGAGAGAGAGAGAGAGAGAGAGAGAGAGAGAGAGAGAGAGAGAGAGAGAGAGAGAGAGAGAGAGAGAGAGAGAGAGAGAGAGAGAGAGAGAGAGAGAGAGAGAGAGAGAGAGGGATTATGATTAGCCATGTAGAGGTCAGGTTTAGGTCATGGGGTGAGTTGACTCATTTATACTTAGTGGCGCGCCGCTGTCAAACGGCAAAAATAGCAGATCTACAAGATCACAGCGTGTCACTTTGTGTCGCACTGCAAGCTTGTATATCTGCTGTAGCATGATCTACAAGCTGCTGGTGTGAAGCTTGTAGATCTGGTATTTTTCAGCTTAACAATATGGTTTAAAATACGCCTGAAACATTTTAAAACTGCATTCGTAAAATCAATCAAACAGACAGACAGACAGACAGACAGACAGACACTGTCCGCACTGATTGGTTGTGAGGGTCTGCAAATGACAGGAATGTCCAAGTCAGAAGTTTAACTTAGGCTTTAGGATTATGGTTAAAAATGGCAAGAACATTATTTTGTAAAAATGGCATTTTTTAAATTGCCATCCTATAAACCTTTGATGTTCTCAGAGTAGCCTATAAGTAGCCCGTCGGAGTGACTTAGTGGCAAGTATAGCAAAACAATTGAGTGTGTGCATGCATGTGTGTGTGTGTGTGTGTGTGTGTGTGTGTGTGTGTGTGTGTGTGTGTGTGTGTGTGTGTGTGTGTGTGTGTGTGTGTGTGTGTGTGTGTGTGTGTGTGTGTGTGTGTGTGTGTGTGTGTGTGTGTGTGTGTGTGTGTGCGTGCAAGTCGGAAGCTAAAAGCACAGGCAGGATTGTGCTCCCTATGTGAGGCGTTGATGGACTATTACTAGATATTCTGATTCTTCTTATGCCTCTATATTTCACCCATTAAAATGCCTTCTAAATCAGTAGTTCTCACACTTTCATGATTTTTTTTTTTAATGCTCAAAAATAGAAGACGTACAAGCGTGCTGCCTGTGAGCTTGTAGATCTGCTATTATTGAAAAGCCAACGCAAAAAAATCTGACACAATGACACAGATGCATTCCCGGTTTCAATGGGTTAACCACTTAACCCTCCATACTAAACTGGACATGAGTTGCCTCCGTACTTGGTCCTCTCTTTTCCCCCCCTAAATGTCTGCACAGAAAATAGGCCAATCTATAAGCTCACAGTGCAACGCGATTGGCTGTTTTCTGCAATCCCCCCAGAATAGGGATGCTACAGGGTTCAAGTGGGTAAGAGTACTTGGGTGTATTTATGTGAACATAAATACAAGTATTAGAATGTGTGTGTGTGTGTGTGTGTGTGTGTGTGTGTGTGTGTGTGTGTGTGTGTGTGTGTGTGTGTGTGTGTGTGTGTGTGTGTGTGTGTGTGTGTGTGTGTGTGTGTGTGTGTGTGTGTGTGTGTGTGTTACGTAAACAGTAAAATGTCATCCAGAGTGACAGCCTGCTCATTTTAGGCAAAATGAATATTTTAACAGAGGCAGCGAGGATTAACACAGCCAGACTGTGTGTGTGTGTGTGTGTGTGTGTGTGTGTGTGTGTGTGTGTGTGTGTGTGTGTGTGTGTGTGTGTGTGTGTGTGTGTGTGTGTGTGTGTGTGTGTGTGTGTGTGTGTGTGTGTGTGTGTGTGTGTGCATGTGTGTGTGTGTGTGCGCGTGCGTGCGTGCGTGTGTGTGCGCGTGCGCGTGTGTGTGTGCGTGCGTGCATGTGCGTGTGCGTGCGTGTGTGTGTATGTCACGCACGCACGCACGCACGCACGCACACACGCAGAGAGAGAGAGAGAGAGTAATTTCCTGCATAGAGATGGTGATCAAATTTAAAAGTGATTCCAGGGTACTCTCTCTCTCTCTCTCTCTCTGTAAACATTATTCCTGTGAAGTAGTCTAGGAGGGCATCGGTTCTCAAAGTGGGGTCTGGTGACCCTCAGGGGGTCTCCAGCTAAAGTAGCATCACAATCATTTTAACCACTTTATCCATTTATACAATATACTATTATATAATCATTTTTAACACAAATCTTCTGGGGGTCTCTGGCACAAAATACATTGCCCACGAACGGTTCGGAAACTTGACTTCGGTTGATTATTTCTCCCCTTCAATAACACCAATTGGTATTGTGTTTTATATATTTTTTATCGTTGATTAGTCACCTTTACATCAAGGCATAACTTGTAAGGATTGTGCAATAGGCTCTATGCACAGCAGCCATATTGGGAATTAATTGGGCCCCTTCCTTCCTTCCTTCCTTCACAGGTGTCACCAATGATACTAATTAAGGCTCTGTTCCATTTAGTGTGGCATAGTGGTTGTCTTATTTTAAAAGGCCCCCATAACTCTGAGAGTGTACAAATGGTCCATTTGGTTCCATTTGTACACTCTCAGAGTTACACACCCACCATAAGGGGCCATTTGGGAACCAAAATGGAGTGTTTCTAGTGAGCCAACATGCACGATATCAGCACCCTGACCAGAATGGAACAGAGACTTCATTAGCATCATTGGTAACACCTGTGAAGGAAGTAAGTAGAGGCCCAATGTCTTTCCAATATGGCTGCTGTGCATAGAGCCTATTGGTATTGTGTTTTATATAATTGTTATCGTTGATAAGTCACCTTCACAACGAGGCATAACTTGTAAGGATTGTGCAATCGTGGGACGAGCAACACAGCTAAACGTGAAGGTAGCGCCACCCAAAAATGGATTTTCTAATACCTGCTGAGAGGTGTGTGCCAGTCACAGGTGTGTGAACATGGCACCTGAACATGGGTCCTGCAACTTTGTTTAGTTTGTGTTGATGCTCCAAGCAGCAACACACTGCCCCCATGGAAAGATGCCACGTTTGTCCCTTCAGGATAAGGCCGGTGCAATATAGGGCAGAGGTTTTCAACTCTTTTCATATCAAGGTCCATTATTTATTGGGCATTTGAGCCACGGACCACCGTTTGATGAGATTTAGCCTCTCAGACCCAACGCTTAGAATATTTTGCTGTCCTTGGATAAGATTTTGTCCACAATTCCATGCTGTATTGATGTTGGTACCAATAGGAGAGATAACAGGCAAACGTTGATCAAAATAACAGTTCTTCTACATTCTCTAATTGTGTAGACTTCTTGTAATTTAAGTAATGCTGATGTTTAATAATACTTGAACTCTTGGGAGCTTAAAATGAAACCAAATGGACCCGTAAGGGTCCATTTGGTTTCATTTTACGCTCTCAAGAGTTAAAGATCTATAAGGGTGCCTTTGGTTACCGACTCTCCATCATTTAGCTGGGGACCACCTGGAACCCCCTCAAGGACCACTGGTGGTCCCCGGACCACTGGTTGAAAACCACTGCAATAGGGCAAGTGAAGCTGGTCTTCCGTTATGCAGAGGGGCAGCATTATTTGGTGTCAGCCCTGTCTGAACTTTCTAAATAACATGTACAAATTACATTTTAACCTTTGCATACATGTACAGTAAGACTGCATGGTCGTCAAGGCTAGGTCCAAGTGCTATGGTGCTAATGCTGCGTTCGCACTGGTAGATACAAAGATACAGGCTACCATTTATTTTGGGCGTCATGTCGCTGGGAGCCAGCGACATGACGCTACAAAGATACATCCATCGTATGTACAGTAGCTGATGCAGAAAGCTACAACAGCTACAAATAGCTACAAAAAAGTGGAGCTGGTTTCAACTTCAGATACAAAGCTACATGCTATATCTTTTTATCTTTTGCATCTGGCAGTGTGATTGCCAGTGGTGGAAAGTAACTAATTACATCTACTTAAGTACAATTTTGAGGTACTTTTACTTCCTTGTATTTGTACTTCCAATTTTCAGTACTTTTACTTCTACTCCATTACATCTCAGAGGCAAATATTGTACTTTTACTCCACTACAATTATTTGAAAACTTTAGTTACTAGTTACTTTGCAGATAGATACATTACATTATAAAACATACATTAACCACTTCAGCCCTATTTTATACAAAGGCCATTTGAAAATAGCCGATGTACGAGCTCACAACGCGTCGCATCGCGACGCGTTGTGAGCTTGTAGATCTGCTATTTTCAAACATTTTAGTACTTTTACTTTTGGTACCTTAAGTACATTTTGATACCAATACTTTTGTACTTTTACTCAAGCACATTTTGAATTCCAGCCTTTTACTTGTAACAGAGTATTTCTACAATGCAGTATTGATACTTTTACTTAAGTAAGAAATGTGAGTACTTTTTCCACCACTGGATGATTGCATTATAAGAGTGATTCAACACATGTATGTACTTGTATTGGGGGTCAAGCAGATACATGTCAGGCCTGTACTCATGTAATCATAACACAGTGCACTGTGGTTGGACGTCAGGGCATCATTCTGTCAGGTGTGAATGTGTGTGTGCCTGTATGAACGCGAGGCAGCACGTTGCTATGACAACGCACTCCGCCATGACAACGCGCTCCGCCAGCATCCACAGAAGAACTGCAGGGAAAGGAGAACTTGCATGTTTCCATTGAGAATTGAATAAGTTTTAACCCTACAAATTGCCTTCTAAATTGGTTAATTCTCAAACCGTTTCGTGCCAAGGACCTCCAAAATGATAAAACATACAGTAACCACTTTAGCCCTATTTTATACATAGGCTATTTGAAAATAGCCGATCTACAAGCTCACAACGCGTCGCACCGCGACACTTTGTGAGCTTGTAGATCTGCTATTTTCAAACATTTTAGTACTTTTACTTTTGGTACTTGAAGTACATGTTGATACCAATACTTTTGTACTTTTAAAGTAAATTCCGGAATTCCGGACTTGTACTCACTTGTAACAGAGTACTTCTACATTGCAGTATTGATACTTTTACTTAAGTAAAACATTTGAGTACTTTTTTCCACCACTGCAAGCTTGCAGCGCGGAACAAATCTGCTATTTTTGAGAACCACTGTTCTTGTTCTAAATCCTAACAGTTTTCTGAAAAACGTTATGTTCCCATACAGCTAAAATCTAAAATGACACAGATGCTTTAATGGGTTAATTTGTTTGTAACTAATCCCAGAGGTGGGATAAAATAATTATCGCCTTGACTTTGGCATTGAGCCGGTGCGTGCGGGAGAACTGCTGATGATGCTACGAGCCAAACGTCCTACAACTGACATCGATGAGCGCCGCTAATCTCTGGGAAACGTTTTCATTTTTTTGGAAACAGAATTTAGCCCTGGATGCCGTCCAGATACACACAGACCAGCTGGCTGTGTTTCTTTCTTCTTTTTTGGGATATTTTTTGGGGCTAGTGTATAGTGTGTAGATGGACAGGAAACCGGGAGAGATCAGGAGAGACATGCAGTAAAGATCGTCGGGAACGAGACTCGAACCCGCGATGTGCCGGCCCGTCAGGCTACAATAGAGCCTTAGTGCCTATAGTCATAAATACACTCAAAGCACATTTCTGACCCAATGTTAAATAAAAGATAATAAATAAAACTCTCAGAGTTACAGAACTGAAAGAGCCCATTTGTTTCCTAAAGCTGCACAATGTATTTTTTTGGTAATGAATAAAATGTGGGTTAGTCCACTCTGTATGGTAGAATATGTTAATACAATAACTTTGTTTTGTTGTGGTTGTATTTTGTCTCCCTGCTCTTCTATTGAGACATTTATTAGATTGTGTCAAAGGTCATGTCTTACCTAGACACAGGATCTGACACGAATTGTGACCTGATGGTCAAGATTCAATATATCCCCTGAGCAAGCAGGCAGGCTCTATTAGCTCAATGGTAAAAATGTCAGCACTTGCGCAGGAAACCAGGTTCAAATCCGGGGTGGAAGAGGAAAGTTACATAGTGCTGCTTTAACTATCAATAATTTAGCTGGACACCCACTGGAACCCCATCAAGGACCCATGGGGTTAGCCTGGAATCCGCTATTCGCTACGTTCGTCTTTTTCGCACTTCGCTACTCAGTCTGGCCAGGGTCCTATTTGACTCGTATTGTCATTACGTAGGCAACTAAGGCAAGTCAGGAAGTGACTTGAGTTTTACATTGGATAACACTGGTCCCCCCCCCCCCCACAGACCAATCAGAAGCCGCGGACTGTTTTCTCCCGTTTGGTTACGGAGATGGGAGGCTTTCCAGACTGTGAAGCGAAGTGAGAGAAAAAAAACGGCAAACGTAGCAAGCAGGCTGGATCCCAGGCTACCCTGGGGGTCCCCGGTCCCCACTCTGTGAACCACTGGTTTAGCCAAAATATCAACGACGAATCACTGAACTATGCAGGCAATTTAATCATCATTAGCCAAAATAGTTTTTATTAAGTGCTGTATAAGTGATATATGTTTTGCGCGGCATGAAGTGACACGCTGCAAGCTTGTACTTGTGCTATTTTCTTTAACCTTTTTTTATAAACAATCAGAGAATTATATATATATTTTTCTTTTGGACACACATCTTCTCTTCTGGGGGTCCCTGGCACAAAACATTTTCAGATGGGGGTCCACGCCCAAATACACAATCAATTCGGGGGTCCTTGGCACAAAAAAAAATGGAGAACCACTGCTATAGAGTGTTTGTTCAGTAGCAAGGGTGGTCTCCCCGTCTCTCCAGCTCTGGGGGGTCCGTCAGAGGAGCTGGCTTTCCAATAATGCTCACCCGTGGCTCCTTGGAGCAGGTTTATAAGACTGGCATGACCGTCAAAATGGTGGACAGACGTGAACTTATGGTTCAAGCGGGGATAGAGGAGTGAGGACACATCAGGCCAGAGACCAGCTGCCATGAAAGAGCTGTTTATTGCAGAGGTCCATCATACTTGCTGCTGTAGTCTCCATGGCTGGCACAAGTGTGTGTGTGTGTGTGTGTGTGTGTGTGTGTGTGTGTGTGTGTGTGTGTGTGTGTGTGTATGTGTGTGTGTGTGTGTGTGTGTGTGTGTGTGTGTGTGTGTGTGTGTGTGTGTGTGTCTGTGTGTGTGTGTGTGTGTGTGTGTGTGTGTGTGTGTGTGTGTGTGTGTGTGTGTGTGTGTGTGTGTGTGTGTGCGTGCGTGCGCGCGCGCGCGCGTGCGTGCGTGTGTGTGTACTTGTATTACTACACTTGTAAGGGCCAAACGTCCCCGCAAGTGTAGTCAAAATTGGAAATAGACATTGGTCCCCAGTTCAAATATGATCATATTTGGGGGGTCCCGGCCTGAAAAGGTTCAGAACCACTGTGTTAAAGAGGCAGGGAGGCTTGTTACCGAACAAACACTACGCTATAGCAATGAGTACTATCAGAATACGAAGCTTTTAACTTATAATCAAAAGTCTAACTTCAAAAGAAATATGACTTACACCACCTTTAATGAAGGGTGGTGTAAGTGTAGCACCACATGGAGCTACACTGTTCATTTAATCCTGACGCCAATTTCCACAGAATGAATAAAGGCACTGCGTTTGTGGATACGGGTCTGTGTGAAATAGGTAAATATGTTTTAGCGATGGCCTAGAAGTTGATTCATTAATTTATTACCTTTGAGCTTGTAGATCTGAGCTTGTATCTCATATGGAGATGAGATATGAAGGTACTAACGGCTGTGTCTGTTACAGCAGAAACGTTGAAATGTGTTGGTGATATTATTGATGTCTCTTGAGAAAACTGTCTGTTATCTCTCTAAGTTGTAATGAGATCTGCCCTTCCTCAGACTATGACATACATAAATACTGTCTGTCTCTTCTACACTGTCTCCCTCTCAGCTGTCCTACCGTCTGTCTCTCCTACACTGTCTCCCTCTCAGCTGTCCTACTGTCTGTCTCTCCTACACTGTCTCCCTCTCAGCTCTCCTACTGTCTGTCTCTCCTACACTGTCTCCCTCTCAGCTGTCCTACCGTCTGTCTCTCCTACACTGTCTCTCTCTCAGCTGTCCTACTGTCTGTCTCTCCTTTGGCTATTCACAAATAGCAGATATTCAAGCTCATACAGTGTAGCACGTCATTTCGTAACAACATGCGACAGTGTTTTGAGCTTGTAGATCTGCTATTTAAGAAAAATCTAGACATTCTGTGCAAATCTTTGAGTATATACAATATTTTTATCATTTTGAGGCGGGGTTCCGCAGCCAAATACATATAATTGTGGGGGTCCTTGATATGAAAAGGTTTTGAGAACCACTGATATAGAAACATGATTTTTTTCAGAAAACTGTTAGGATTTAGAAGACATTTTGTAGAATGGGCCTCATAGGTCTTGATGGGTTTTAAGACGTAGGTGTTAGAGCTGTCGACATGAGTGTGTTTTCCCTCTGCCTGCCCTCTTCTATGAAGCTGCTGATCAATACTACTCAAAATCAATCAACCCAGCAACTACCGATCAATGCAGTTCACACCACATCACATCTTTAACCTCTCACCTCCCTACACGCGCGCGCGCGCGCGCGCACACGCACGCGCACACGCACACGCACACGCACACGCACACGCACACACACACACACACACACACACACACACACACACACACACACACACACACACACACACACGTCACAGTCTGAGGAAGGGCAGATCTCATTACAACTTAGAGAGATAACAGACAGTTTTTAACAGAGTATTTTCTGGAGAGACATCAATAATATCACCCACACATATTCAACTTGTCTACAGTAACAGACACAGCCGTTAATAGCAGTCTATATAGAGTACAGAAGTCCTGACGTCACTCGTCCATCCCCTGGGTCGTAAAGTAATTTCGCTATGGAGAATAACATTGGGTCATCTTAGAATCGTCTCATATAAGAATTGTGGTCCAAAAATAAACAAACTGTCCTGGCGATATTGTCAGGGAGGTGGCTCTGTATCGTTTACGATAGTCAGTCACTCATATTTGAAACAGTCTGTTTCTGGCGAAAATGTAGCTAATTCGTCGGAAGTAACATTAGCGTTTTCTCACCGTCAGTTGATGCTTCATATCCGTATGAGTAAAACCACCGGGGTCATTTGTTTATTTTTGGAACACAGTTCTTATTTGACGCGATATTAAACACGACTATGGGAATTCAGAACGGGGGGGAAAAAAACGCGACCCAGGTAGGATAATAATAATAATAAAACTTTATTTATATAGCACCTCTCAAAACAGGGTTACAAAGTGCTTCACACAAAAAAAAAAAATGTGTAAATTACGTCAGACTTCGGTGCTCTATAATCGTCGCTGTCGGGCAGAAACCTCTCATCTCCATATTCTAACTTTTTTGATCACACTACAGTGTCACACTAAAGCATCAAAAGCAGCAGATCCACAATCTCGAAACGCGGCGCGAAGCAACGCGTTTCGAGCTTGTGGATCTGCTGCTTTTGATGCTTTTGAATTTGAATCCCGAAAAGTGACAGTTTTGGACATGAATCACTTTTAGGCCGTCATTAAAACATATTTACCGTATTTACACAGAACCACGTCCACAAACGCAGTGCCATTCTTTGTCTGGAAATAGGCATCAGTGTATATACAGCAGCTCCACATTCACTTCAAACTAGGGCTGGGACTCGATTCAAAAAAACAATCTAATTAATTAGAGGCTTTGTAATGAATTATTTGAAGTTAAGCGCATTTTTAATCGCATATCAATATTTGACCTGAGAAGCAATTTATTTTCAGTTAAAACTGATTTTGGTGAGTCAATGAGTGAATACGCTTAAGCAACAAAATATAATTGTTTTTTTTATCAAGGTGGTACTAAACAGACCAACAGGTCAGTGCAAGTTTTACCATAAAGTGCAGCAATTTTAGGAATATATTCAGAGATTCAGGTAGCCTACATACTGTACATTCAAGGACCTTCTGTAAACTGAAGCACAAGTAAAACACAATACTTTCAAGTACATTCCAGAACAGTGGAAACCCTGACCATAAGGCCAGAACACTACCAACAATTTAGTTAGTCCATATTGATTTAAAAAATAAGAATAAGATAGACCCCTTCAGTCCAACTCTCAGTCCAAATATCCTTGGCAAAAATAATAAACAAACCAGCGGTATGATAAAGGTTCCGTGGTGCAAAAACTAAGCGTGATTAAAGTGTGTTAAATCTTTTTAATCGTGTTAATTTTCTGTAATTACTTAATCGAAATGAATCAGTTAAAGTCCCAGCCCTACTTCAAACATTATCAGAAGTCAGACGGATTACATTAAAGGTGCTACTGTATAAGTGATTTTGATTAAAAGCTAAAGATCGTCTATTTTCAGCTAAGATGTTTGGTGTAGAGGGAAAAAGGAGCAGACCAAGTACAGAGCCAAAGGTCAAGTTTACTAAGTATTGACGGTTTAAGTGGTTAAATGTCTATCTATCTATCTATCTATCTATCTATCTATCTATCTATCTATCTATCTATCTATCATCTATCTGTCGGGCATACACATATCTCTTTGTATTTATATTTTCGTTGTGTGCACGTGTTTTGATGTTCCAGTTAGTTGGCATGCGCCAGAGTGCGTGGCCCATGCCGGGTGCAAGACAGCGTCCATAATACGTGTAACGGTGCTCCACTGGGGCAGTGTGTGTGTGTGTGTGTGTGTGTGTGTGTGTGTGTGTGTGTGTGGGGGGGGGGGGGGTGTGTGGGTGTATGTGTATGTGTATGTGTATGTGAAGCACATACTGTAGTAAAGTGCCTCTGAGTGGTTGGAAAGACTATAGAAAATATGCTATATAAATGCAGTCCATTTACCAATCTTATCTCGAATCCTCTGAAGTTGTGGAGGACTCGGCCCCTCCGATCCCCCCAGGATCTATTCCTACAGGCCTTTGGCTGAAACCAGTGTATGCTGCTTTGTATCCCTTGCTTTAGTGTTAAAGTAAAAGATGAAATGTGACAATCCAGTATTTTGCTGTGCAGGCCTCATTGTTCCTCTCTCCAGATTTCGTTGACTAAAACTACCTTTTTTCACTGACGAAAACTAAATAAAAACTAAGCTATGACGACTAAAACTATGACTAAATATACTGACAATTGCGTCAACAAATACAAACTATAGACTAAAATGTTAGGGAGGGACTAGGAGAGAAGAGATCCAGTAGAATTAACTCATTCACTGCCAGAGTTTTTCAGAAAAGTCTGCAGCCACTGCGAGTTTTTGAGTATTTTTTACTAATCTTTCAAGACCCACAGAATATTTTGCGCTATGGCCATGTAAACACCAAATATCTCAAAAGAAAGAAGAGAGTCTCTACTTTGAGTTTCTAGCATGTTCCGTTCTTTAGTTGTTGACAGTTGAATACAGCTTGTTTTCACCAAAAACACCTTTCTGGGAACAGAAAGTAGAGAAAATGTATTTTTGTGAAAGAGACGGGAAAAGATGCATTTTTGACAAAGTTTTCACTTCATTTTCATCCATCCACACAGCCACATGATGTAGACACATACAATCAATAAAATTATTCAGCATAATTCAACTTTGAGTGATACAATGTGTAACATTCCCCAAAATGTAAGGGCACACTACAGCCTTTACAGTAGTACTTAGTCTCACTCCATCAAATACATCATACCATATGATGTATTTGATGTTGATGATGACATGTGATTCATACGTCGTCGTCATCATCATCATCAAATACATCGTATACAGAATACACAATTGTTTCATTTAATTTCATTAAAGCACGGATTCATCCATGCTGTAATCCAGTGGATTTCAACCCTTTTCATATCAAGGTCCATTATTTATTGGGCATTTTAGCCAGGGACCACCGTTTCATGAGATTTAGCCTCTCAGACCCAACACTTCGAATATTTTGTTGTCGATTTTGTCCACAACTCCATGCTGTATTGATGTTGGTACCAATAGGAGAGATAACAGGCAAACGTTGATCAAAATAACAATTCTTCTACATGCTCTAATTATGTGGATTGTACATTTAGTAATGCTGATGTTTAATAATAATGTAACTCTTGAGAGCGTAACATGAAACCAAATGGACCCGTAAGCAGATACCTGGTTCTCACCTTAGCACCTCCTCCACCACCTTAGCACCACCCACCTGTCCTAGTCCCTCCTCCTCCTCATGCCCACACCTGTTGTGTTATGATAATGAGGGAGAGGGTATAATTTTACTGTGTCATTAAAGTGCTGTTTTTCTATTGGCACGTTTGACCATAGACATATAAAGGTAGACGCCTCCTTTGGCTCTGAAGCGTGTGGCGGACGCGCTTCCGCTTCTGGGGGGCAGCTGGAAATTTCCGTGTGCGTCACAGAAGGGGGCGTTCAGTAGGCCAATCAGAGGCAGGTGGGGGCGGGACAACTAGATTCTGACAAGTCCTGGAAAAGACGCGCTGTGGTTGGCCAGTAGTCAACACGCTGTGATTGGCCAGTGCCCATTCCCCCCGGAAATATGGTGGCCACCATACCCAGCATGTCGCTCCAATGAACTGCAGAGGCCAATGAGGTATCTAGGTTTCTATATCTGTGCGTTTGACCCTCAAGGTTTCAGCCTCCAGGAAGAAACTCAAAATAGTCAGAGAAGACATAAATCATAGACACATGAAAAACAGAAAAAGTGCAAAACCATGGCACCACCTCTTTAAAGATGTATAAGGGTCCATTTGGTTACTGACTCTCCATCATTTACCTGGGGACCACCTGAAACCCCCCCAAGGACCACTGGTGGTCCCCGGACCACTGGTTGAAAACCACTGCCTGTAATCCATCCATTCAGATAAAACAGATAGGTGGAAATCGTTGCAGCTTTCATTTCATTTATTGCACACATTTACACCAAATGACGCGTGACTCGTCATTGGCGGTCAAGACAAGTAATTTTATGCTTGGTTGTGTGCGGGTGTCACACTGTGAAAATAGCCAATCTACAAGCTCACAACGTGTCGCTGTGAGATTGTAGATAGCGGCCTGGAAATCTAGTGATATAAAAATACAAGTTAATACAGGCCGACATTTTTATGAGGGTGAGCAAATAACCACTTACAGTACTACAGCAGGACTCAAAAACAGAGCAACTCATTGTGTCACCTGGAAAGAACTACTGCCTGGTGCTAGTATAGTCTGTGAATCACTTCAGTCTGTGAATACACAGGACCCCAATGGAAACAAGCCATATAGGCTTTCTTGGGTTATCCTTTTAGCATCCTTTTGTATTAATCTGTACCTCTTTGCTTCTTTTTAGTTAATAAAGTACGGCATTCAATCAATCAATCAATCAATCAATCAATCAATCAAAACGCTATGTATGGTGGAAACTGTTACCGTGGGAAGCGGGAATGTACGACCCAAACACAGGAGGAGAGGCAGAGGCAGAGCAGTTGGAACTATCCACACATTTCCTATGGAGCTTATTGGGCATCACTTCCCTAGAAGTGCTAGATCCCGTGAGAGTGTGTTGCTGGGACAGAGAAAGGTCGATAATAAAGTAGATTTTCCCCTGATTTGTCTCACTGAAAAAAGCCATTTTAGAATGAAAATCTTGGGAAGATTGTGTGGCTTGTGGTGATTGGGTCCAATATTTAGTTCAGTGACCATGGGGCTAAAGAATGGTTCAGAAGATGTGTTCACGTTCACTCTTCCATTTCAAATAATAGACTTCAACCTGATTCTGGTCTCCTAAAAAGTCCACTTCATGTAGATGTGGGAAGTAAACCAGAGATGCTATGTCTTTATCTTTTATGTTTTTGTCTTGGACAAGGCTTAGCAGGGTATACAGGTGAACAACATGTACAATTACACATGAATGGGCTGAGACTAACGGGACACAGGTGAAAAACATTAACACATGATGGTTGAGGCAAGACAGGAAACGGCTACAAGGGACAACAGGAAACATTGCTTCAAATTAAAGGAACACAAGAGACAGATCATGACAGACTGGACCATGCCTCTCTCGGGTGGTGGATGTTGTTCTGAGGCCTGAAGGGGCAGGTAGTGACATGGATTGAACAACTGCAGGAAGACAACTTCTCTGTGGTACACAAGACAAGACAAGGCAAGACAAGGCAAGGCAAGGCAAGGCAAGGCAAGGCAAGGCAAGGCATAACTGACAACGTCCGTCGATTCGTCCATCTGCAGTGAAAACGCCCCACTTTCCCTCAGTCGCTCATATAATGACATATAATGTAATTTGCAATATCGCCGATGAGCCAGCTCATAGCGTCATTTGACATCGGGATGATCTCGAATGATTTGGCTATTGTGTCGCCATGCATATTCCTTGCCATTACCATCGCTGCTGGGCGGATGAGCTCCTCTGCAATTGTGTATGTTTTTATTTATTTGCCCACAAGATGTGCTACTGAAGCTGCCAGGGCTTTGGAAGTGATTGTAACATATTCGGTTATCTTGTCTTTAGTCCCTCCAGTTCACTCTCTTTTCCCCGAAAAAAATCCACTGGTTGGTCGTTGTCAGACTCATGTTTCGTTTGCAAATGTCTCTTTAGTCAGGGGATATTAAAAAAGTCTTGGAATAAATTCCTTACCAAAAAAAATCTTCACCAATGTGTTTGCAAAGGTGTCTAGTAACACATCTCACAAAGACTGAAATTCAGTATCCCTAGGAGAATTTTTGACAGCTCCTTAAAGTTGGGGTACCCACCATAACCTTGGTTAAAAAGAAATCCCCCCCAAAAAATTAAAAAATTATTCTGTTTTAAGTACCTCACATAGTAAGTATGTGAGGTGTCAAACTAGGGTGTTTTTATGATTCTGAATCCATTGCAATCATTTGTTTTGCACCAAAACCACTCCTTGGGCTAAAAACGGCCCAATCTCAATGGGCTTTTTACACAAAAAGTATACATGGCTATGGCCGTTTTTATCCCAAGGAGTGGTTTTGGTGCAAAACAAATGATTGCAATGGATTCAGAATCATAAAAACACCCTAGTTTGACCCCTCACATGCTACTTAAAACAGAATTAAATTTTGATTTTTTTTTTAACCGAGGTTATGGTGGGTACCCCAACTTTAAGGAGCTGTCAAAAATTCTCCTAGGGATACTGAATTTCAGTCTTTGTGAGATGTGTTACTAGACACCTTTACAAACACATTGGTGAAGATTTTTTTTGGTAAGGAATTTATTGCAAGATTGGAAAATATTCTGCTAATATCCCCTGACTACTTACGCCTTGGCTACACGTACATGGATCTTTTACTAAACGGATATTTTAGTCCTCCGTTTTTAAAAAGAATCCCTGGCCACATGACAAAGATAAACAAAAATCCCTGTCCACACGTAGACGCAGAAACGCATCGATCAGCTGCAAGTTTCAATTTTATATCAGATTTTATATTTACATTTATTTTATAATTATAATATATGAGGGGCCAAATACAAATACATTTGTAATCACATGTTAAGGCCCAATACTGCAATAGCTGCATTATTTTAATAGCATACGTGAACAGCATACGTGAACATAAAGGAAAACAACATTATTAGGGCGCAGCTGCAGCGCAAACAGTATAGCCATGGTTCACATGACGCTGTCGAGTCTCTGGTTTATAGTGGTGTTCGTTTTTTTTTTTACATTGCCAACTCTCACATGTACATAAACGTTCAGATTTCAAATATAAAGTGCTTATCCCTGAGCCACGGATGTTACAAGGCAATCCGGACCGCGGTAAGTACCCGTATCTCCCGTATTGTTCAATAAAAAAGCATTTTAATCCCATCGCCGGCCATTTTCTTTTTCTTTTCTTTCTTTTGGGTAATGTATCAGAGTGCAATACACCTCCCAACCATTGGTGTCGCATGGTTGAAAGCATCGGAGAAAATTTGGAGAAAATGGCCGGCGATCGGATTAAAATGCTTTTTATTGAACAATACGGGAGATACGGGTACTTATCGCGGTCCGGATCGCCTTGTAACGTCCGTGGCTCGGGGGTAAGCACTTTATATTTGAAATCTGAACATTTCCTACATGTGAGAGTTGGCAATGTAAAAACATCGAACACTAAAGCAGGGACTCTCGGCACCATGACTGTCATGGTATGACAGTCATGTTTCAGGGCTGAGTTTTACTTCATCGATTCATTCCATGGGCGGTCGTCCCAAAAATACTCCCCGCCCCACACACCTTTTGAGCGGGCCACCCGCGGCCGCTCCATGGTTGCTGGATTTTGACCTGGGGCGATTGTGTTTTAGGACGACAGACCCCCCACATTCAATCTGTGTGCGCGGCGCCGTGTGTTCTACTTGGCGCAGAGAAAGAGGGTTTTCGTCACGCAGTGAATGAGCTACTTTTCCCACCACTGTCTTATTATTAATTATGACATTATTTTGCCATAAATGAGCGTGCCTTGTTTCATAGACTGTAAGTGTTGCTCTCTCTCTCTCTCTCTTCATTTATTATTATAATGACCATGAGCGGTCCGGTGTTTATGTATTATTATATTATTTATTATTATAATGACCATGTGCGAATGCGCGATGACGTCATCGTTTCTCAAAATCTCCGGATTACATGTCCACACAGATCCACTGAAACGCATGTTTTGGAAAACCTTCACTTATTTATCCGTTTACAAAAATATACGTTTTAGCGGCCAAAAACACCGTTTGCGTGTGGCTGAAAGGCCCAAACGCACACAAAAATGTCCGTTTACAAAAAGATCCATGTACGTGTAGCCAAGGCCTTAGGTTGGAAGGGTTTCAAGCTCGCGTTAGCAAGTACTTCACTGCAGAGAACACACTGTGGGTATTCAATGTTGTCCTTCACATGGCACGTAAAGCCATACTGCAAAAACTCTGGTTGATATTTTCGCCGCTTGGAGCCGGA
>NC_139940.1:51798384-51810884 GCF_963454915.1 Gymnoscopelus microlampas | reverse complement strand
AGATTGTAAGTAGGAAAGCTGAGTGGGAAGGCGTACAAGGAGCACTTTGTAACCCAGTTTCAAAAATTGCCTGTGAAGTGAAGTGCATTATTGTTATTATTTCCATGGCCATCTCTGTAATTTTGTCTACTTTGTACTTCAGCTTCTTCTTCTTCTTTCTAAATTAAAGTAATGGCTTTGAACTTGTTAAAGACAATCAGAGACAGTGAGAAGATTTTTTATGTTGCCATCATCCACCGGTCATTATAATATCTAAGCTTAAAAAGCTTGGGCTCAGACAGATTTTTCCAGGAACAGTCATTAGGCTCGTTCTGTATCCGCCCCTGTTGAATACCTGTCTGTCAGTGTCTTTATTAGAGTGTTAATGTCAGAGTGCATTTGGGAAACCCAGCTCTCATTGTGTTAAAACCATGTCATTCATTGGCATGGAAGACATTTTTTTGGAATGGGTCTATCGCAGTGGCGTTTCTGGGTGTACTGGCACAGTGGTTCTCAAAGTGGGGTCTGGGGACCTCCAGTGGTCCTTGAGGGGGTTCCCGGGGTTCCCCGCAGCAACATTGCTCAATAGCATCAAAATCTGTTTAACCACTTTAAACCTATTTGATACATCAGCAATGATCAGCATACAACAACGGACAGCAGGTATCTTGTCTTGATGAAAGTGCCTGTTGTGAATATGAACAGTGTGGATAATCCAATATCATGATGGTTGGCCAATGATAATGTAGAGCAGGGTTCGGCAACTAAGTTTGGCCGTGGGCCAATATCATTCCACGACATTCCATGGCGGGCCGGGCGTCCCTCGCGAGGGACATTGTCCCCTGACCAGGGACCCCTGACCAGGGACAATGTGCACTGGTCAGTAGTGCACATTGTCACCTGACCAGGGACAACCTCCCTGGTCAGCGATGCACTCAAAAGTGCAGAGTCCATGAGTGCCTTTTGGGTGGCATGCTCAGAAGAGTACAGTAACATCAAGAGACTCGCATTTTATGTGCTCACAATGTTCCCTTCCACCTATGTATGCGAGTCTGCCTTTTCTTCTATGAATGGGCTTAAGACCCACGAGAGGAATCGATTGACACACAAAAACCTTGAGAACTGCCTGCGGATTAAAGTGACGTCCATATCACCAGATATCAGGCAAATAGTGACCGACGGGAGGTGCCAGTTTTCACACTAAGTGAGTAGGCTACCTAAGCCTGTTATTCAATAGCCTAATTGTATTTTTAATTTAGTTAATAAATGGCGCATTGTAATTCTTCTAATGTAGCGCTCCTGCTCTGTTGTTTCAGGAGCTTCTGAGATCAGGCACTTCAGTGGATTCAGCTTTTATTTTGGTCCGATTTGAAGTCGGTTTAATTCCATGTTCACATTCCTGTTCTGTCACATTTCTGTTTCTATTAGTAAAGATACAGTTTGAATGATTTACTGAACTGTGTTTTTTATTTCATACCATACTACTGCTTGTTTGCTATTTCAGCACCAGGTGCTGTCCACTGACTTTTTTCATGTCATTGAGCGAGCGCTGCCCCACGTTATACCCCGCTGCCATGCCTGTCATTCACTCTCAACATGGAGTAATATAATAGTCATTATTTAGGTGGGGATAGTTTCTGTATTTGGACATAATAGATATAATAGCCTATATGTGAGACTATCGGTCTGATACTGTATTAAAAAAATCCCTCCCCCCCAAAAAAATCTAAAAAAAAAAAAAAAAAAAAAAAAAAAAAATCCAGTTTAAAAAAAAAAAAAAAAAATCTCAAAATGATCTCACAGGCCAGATATTATTTCTGGGGGGCCAATTTCTGCCTGCGGGCCACCTGTTGCCAACCCCTGATATAGAGAGTAAAATAATACATTTCTTATTTTAAATGTATTGAAGTAAAGTAGCCTATAGAAGTACTGTAACAAGGTACTTGTACTTTGTTACTTTACACCACTGGTATTTCTGCATGAATTAAATCAGTGTCCTACCTATTCTGAAGAAAACCTGGAGCCTGGCAAGTCAGCCACTGGCTCTAGTATTTTTTTTTTTATCAAAAGATTACATGGACAAGTCTTGCCACGGACACGTTTGTCCGTGTACGGACACACTGATGACCCCTAATAGAAAACAAGCCCAAATAAGCAACTACACTTTAGAAACAAGTCCAAACACCTGCAACCCGCAACTACCGATATTTACAAGCAACTTTGCAGAAAAAACAAGCCCCAAGTCGCTTTTAATAGGCAGACCTGGCAACGCTTCTGCAGAGCCCCACCCGGCGGATCAAATTTACACGAACCACTTTATGTTGTGGGAGTTAATGGGGCGGGAATATGAGGCTCGTACACACACGTGCGCCCAATTTCAGGTTGATTCTGATTCATGAAGGGAGAACAGGCACGCAGGGTTGTGATTTGTGCACACGTCAACTTGAGTATGGAATCCATGCAGAGTTTTATAAATGAGGCCCTGCGTGTGTTTAAGCAGCATGGCCCTGATGAGATGAGTGAAGTCTGGAGTGATTAATCACTCACTACCTGGAGAGACCCCGGCAAGAAAAAAAACACACAAGACTGCCAGATGCAACACAAACAGACATCAAAGCTTATACATCACAATGACTAAGCAGTTTTTTTTTTGTTGTTGAACATTTTAGCAGTACACATATGGATAGATCGATCCACCCACACAACACAACACTCTACACGACAAAGGTCAAATCAAACAATACATAATAAATGCATCAACAATAACATCATATGCAGATGTACGGAAATATTTATTTAAAAATATTTGTATTAGTATCTATAGACATTAAAGGTAGGGTACGTGATATTTTTTGGTTCAAACAAAAAGTATTTTGTTAAAAGGTTAAAGCACTATATTCTGATAGTAATCATTGCTATAGAGTGTTTGTTCAGTAACAGGAGTCTCCATGTCTCTCCAGCTCTTTAACTAATTTTCTGCCAATAACGCATATATGCGTTCTGTAGAATCCATCACTTGCCTGCCAATAACATATATATGTTTTTAAATTTGACCCAAAGACCAAGGAGATATGATTTTTCGAAGATCTAGACCTATCCAGATCCTATCCACTTCCTTGTTAACTTAAAACTTAAAAATTCTGCATCTCGGCTCCTGAGTACTTTTTTTTAATTTCAATGAAAAATCTCTGGCAGACAACTGCAAGAAATCTGAAATAACTCAGGCAGGTTAAGTGTTAAAGGACAACTTTGTTTTTTTACAACCAATGTTTATATTTTAGCTTGTAATTAAAGTAAACAAAAGATGAGTGTTATTTTTTTTTCATTTACTGCTTTCTATAGTTTTAGCAATTTTCGCGATATTTTTTACAGTGGGCGGGGGCATCCTGTCCGGCGGTGGCTAAATATGCCCTTTTTACACAATAAAAAAGGTCCTGTGGTCTTTGATGGCCAGATGTGAGTTATTGGGGGCTAGAAGAGCTACTGTAAATAATAATAAAGAAAACGCCGGGTTATTGTGTAAAAAAAGACATATTTAGCCACCGGACAGAATGCCCCCGCCCACTGTAAAAATGATCGTGAAAATTGCTAAAACTATAGAAAGCAGTAAATTAAAAAAAAAATACACTCATCTTTTATTTACTTTCATTACAATCTCAAACATAAACCTTGGTTGTAAAAAAACAAAGTTGTCCTTTAATAAACAGAAAATACATTTTCCGGTAGGTGTCAAAATTTCAGCCAATCAGGAGAAAGTACCCATTTTTAAGTTTCATTTTTATAGTGTTCCAGTTCCAATTTTGTCTGCTCATTTCTTAGTGTCATAACTTCCAATTTCACTTGTTTAATCTATATCCCGATTGAGTTCTCTATCCTGATTGGATAAAATTGGAAATGAAACTGAAACTGAAACGAAAATGCATTTTCTGTTTTATAAAGAGCTGGAGAGACAAGGCGACTCATTTTAATGAACAAACATTCTATAGCAATGAGTACTATCAGAATATAGAGCTATTTAACACTTATTTTAACCAAAGAAAATCACTTACCCTACCTTTAACTCTAAATGCACAAAATCTCTTTCTCTGTATCCATCTGTAGTTCACGTATCTCGCGAACAGTTCGACCGAACGACTCCAAACTCGGCGTGGTGCCTCGAATCAAAGGCGAATGTCCAGAACCGCTCCTCCGACCGATGCACCCATATATAGGCATGTAATGGAGATCCGGCTGTCCAAAATCACTGATCTGACCGCTATGCCCATATTTGGTCATACCCATTTATGGGCCCCGACCGTCTTCAAAGTCAGTCGGTGCGTATCAAAGAGGAGCAGAGAGAGTGATGCGGCAAGTGGGAAGCGCCCAACAGATTAAAAAAAGAAAAGTAAATACAAATATTCAAACGCATAAGATTTGGTCACCATCTTGTTCTCTTTCTTTATAAACCACCATAGCACTAGCTGTAGCTGTGGTGCAAATTCCAAGCTATTCTGGAATGCCGATGGTATCAAAGGCCCTTGTCGGATCCCAGGCATCCCCACAGTCAGGTCATTCATACATTGTAACAAACAAATCCAAGTCTTATCGACATACTCAACTTTACCTCTAAAGCTGGCAGCATACTTTTTTTTTAGCTTGCCGAAACAAATACTGTTTTATACTCAACACAGAGATCTGAACCTTAGGCCAGGGCTCTGTATAGTAAAAGTAAAAGAAGAAAAAGTACTGAAAATTGGAAATGCTCCAGTAATGTAAAAATACCTAAAAAATGTACTTAAAGATGGAGTGCCATGATATTTTTCAACCCTAAAACTAAAACCTGATCATAAGGTATTATTATTATTTAAGGATTTTTTTCAAAAAAAAAAGTGTACAGAAATAGTTTAAAAAAAAATGTTTATGTGGACATGCCTCCAGTTCATTAAGTATGCCTGGTTCTCACCTTAGCACCTCCTCCTCCTCCTCATGCCCACACCTGTTGTGTTATGATAATGAGGGGGAGGGTATGTTTTTTGGGGGCTCTGTGATGTCACTATGCCCCTGTTTTTGGATTGGCACGTTTGACTCTCAAGGTTTCAGCCTCCAGGAAAAAACTCCAAATAGTCAGAGAAGACATGAAACACCATAAAACCACCAGCGGGGGCCTTAATGAAGTTCTATCAACCTCATAGACACATGAAAAACAGAAAAAGTGCAAAAACATGGCACCACCTCTTTAAGTACAGTAATTGAGTACATGTACTTAGTTACTTTACACCATTGGTTCTCAAAGTGGGGTCCGGGGACCCCCAGGGGTCCTTGAGGGAGTTCCAGGGGGTCCCCAGCTAAATGATAGATTAGGAACCAAATGGACCCTTATGGGTCTGTAACTCTGAGAGTGTACAAATGAAACCAAATGGACCCTAACGGGTCCATTTGGTTCCATTTATACACTCTCAGAGTTAAAATAACATTGATTTTACAATATAAATTGGGGTCCAAGAGATAGAAATGCCATTAAATGGGGGTCCGTAGCCTAATGCATGTCAAACTGGGGGTCCTTGAAATTAAAATGGTTGAGAATCACTGCTAGAGCCGTGAAAAATCTTCTCTTATGGGGGTCCCTGGCATATCTTTTCAAATGGGGGTCCACGGGCTAATAAGTGTCAAGTTGTGGGTCCTTGACATGAAAAAGTTTGAGAACCACTGCTTTACACCATTGCAATTTGATCATTTCTGGTGACAGAGCAGGTGTACTATCTCTCTCTGTTAATGAATCACCATCTGGTTGTGTGTGTGGTGGCTCAGATGAGGATTATAGAGGTTTGTACCTCCCAGCCTCCTCAGACAGCCTCTGCTCAAAACTCTCCATGTTATTGTCCACGTCCCCAAAAAAATGCCCATGCTGGCAGATTGTGGAAATAAAACAATATAAAACATAATCTCCCGGCTGTTCCGGCCTGACGGAGATAATCTCGAGCGCGTTGAATGTCTGACCTGTCACATACAATGTTCACATTGGTGTCTCTGCAGTGATGTTGGGTAAGGGCAGTGGTGTAAAGTAAGTATTTACTCAAGCACACACACACACACACACACACACACACACACACACACACACACACACACACACACACACACACACACACACACACACACACACACACACACACACACACACACACACACACACACACACACACACACACACACACACACACACACACGCGCGCACACCAAGGGGCAAGGCTTGGATATTTACGATGAGGCCAACACGGAAGCTTATGAATGGCCAGAGTGAGGCACTGTTTTACCCTGCGCCGACCTGCAGTGTCAGAAAGAATTTATTTTAGCGCAAGTGAATGGGTTTTTGACAAACTTTAGACTAGATTTTCTTACCGTAATAAAAATTGTCATAAATTCTATATGCTTCCAGTCGCTAGTTTAAAGTCTCCTTTCAATCATTATGATATGCGTTTTGCTAAATTATGGTCCCATTTATTCTAAAATTGACGATAAAGTAGGCTATGCTCCAGGAGGGGCGGGATGATTTGATTGACAACCTACACAACCAATAGCATTCATTCCCCGCCCCCGCTCTTGATTGACAAGCTACCCAACCAATAGCATTTTTGGGGGTTGTTTTCCGGTTCGCTGGTCACGTGTCTGGTCTCAACCAATAGCGTTTGAGTTCTGGCGTGGCCAACTGTATATATTAGCGATGGAGGAATGCATGTTCCTGAACTATCGGCTTCATTTTCGTTCTGTAGAAAGCAGGGGAGTGGCATTGTCCATTCATTTATACAGTCTATGGCGCACACGCACACATGCACACATGCACACAGAGAGAGCGCATGTGGTCCATAATAACGCAGTACACGGCTGCGTACTGCTGATTCCGACGCTGTTTTATCAACATATTCAAGTGAGATGCGTTGGTTTCATAGACTATATTTAACAGCAATATTAATATAGCTACCAATATGTATGACACCTGAACTTACCCACGGAATAAAGGTATATAGCCTGTATCGATATCCATGTATCGATAGAGACAGACAGACAGACTTTCTGTCTTATGAGCACAGTGTTCTCATTGGCTGTAACATGGATCTTCTCGGGGTGCGGTCGCAACCCCGTTCATACTGTATAATGTCCAGTCGGCCAAATATTAAGCCTGCTAGATAGAAACGCTCGGGACGGCATCGCTGAGTGATCCTCTCGCAGAGCCTTTCATACACAGCGAGCAACACCTCGCCGAGCAAAGCCCGATCTTGCGTCATATCGGGGGTTTTGTCAGCGAGCACCAAAATAGATCGGCGACAGCATAATTGTGGCAAAAATCTTGCAGCGTGTACGGGACTTGCAGACTTGAAATAACTGCCTTTTTTCAGTTTGTACTGCGTTTGTTTGTTTGTACTGCGTTTGTTTGTTGGATACTTTGCTCCACAATTACATCATTCTTTTCTAATTGCCGAAGCTCAAAAAACGTTTGCCTTCTTTGGAGTATGCTGCAGCTTTTGTACTGTGTGTGACAGTTTTTGTGTAATGCCAGATCACAAGACATCTCTCTAATAATCCATCGGCTGGAATGAGATCTCCAAATATCCTTCCATGTATAAAGCAATTACTGTGCATGTTTGGCTTGTAACAGAGAAACGTTGATTACTTTGCATTTCTCTTCATGTCCAGGAAAATATTCATTGTGTGTAATAAATACAGTTTAGTGTCAACAACTACAACTCAGGAACATCTGGAGTGTTTTGACATCCCCACATGTACTGATCCTATGCCAGGCCCCTAAGTGCCTTTCCACGGTGCATACTTCTCGATGATAACACAACCATCATTATTTTATGCTTAACTTTTGATCAAGATTAGTTGTAGCCTCCTCAGTTAACCCATTAAGACCGGGAAAGCATCTGTCCTTTTTCGATTTGAACCATTATCTTATACTTTGGCTATTCAAATTTGTGCAAATCTTTGAATTTGCACATTTTTTAAAGCGAACATTTTAACTAACATCTTTGCTTCTGGGGATTCTAAAAATCTATTCTGAATCCAAACAGTTTTTTTTTTTTAAACTTATGTTGCTATAATCACTGTTTCATGTCAAGGACCCCTAAAATTATATGTATTTGGCCGCGGATCCCCATCTCAAAATATGTTGTTCCAGGGACCCCCCAGAAGCAAAGATTTGAGTAAAAAATATATGTATATATACATATTCAAAGATGTGCAAAAATGTTCACGATTTTTCAAAAATAGCCAAAGTATAAAATAATGGTTAAAGTGGTTACACAGATGCGTTCCCGGTCTTAATGGGTTAAAGTTGGGAAAAACTTGTTTAGTTTAGTTAAAAAACTCATTTAGTTTTTCTGAACTATATCCATTTATTCAGATTTATACAGACCTAAAAAAAAACTAAAAGCATCATTTATTTTGGTTGGATCAACAACAGTTTCCCCCCCCCCCATTTTCTATTTTAACGGCGTTAATGGCTCTATTTGTTTGGATCTTCCAGTCACAGCATGACATGTTTTTGTGCTAGTTCAAAGCCCAGAGTAGACGCTTCTTTTTTTAATATAAGAGCTTTATATTTTAGAGGAAATAATGTGCTCCATCACTAAGACACTGTACTAACACATTCAATCCGGGAAAGAATCTGTGTCATTTTAGATTTGAGCTATAATAGCCATTGGTTCTCAAAGTGGGGTCCGGGGACCCCCAGGAGTCCTTGGGGTCCCCAGCAAATGTAGTTAATATAGCGTCAGAATCATTTTAACCACTTTAGCCATTGTTTTATACTTTGGCTATTCAAAAATAGCAGATATACGTACAAGTGCATAGCTTGTAGATCTGCTATTTTTTAGAAATCGTGAACATTTTTGCAAATCTTTGAATATATATATATATTTTTAAAGCGAACATTTCTCACTCAGAGGTTTACTTCTGGGGGTCCCTGGAACAAAATATTTTTTAGATGGGGGTCCGTGGCCAAACACATATAATTTTGAGGGTCCTTGACATGAAAAGGTTTGAGTGTTTCAGAAAACTGTTAGGATTTAGAAGATATTTTTGAGAATGGGTCTCAGGTCTTAATGGGTTAACCCTTTAAGACCGGGAATGCATTTTTGATTCATCTTTTGATTTCTTTGGCTATTCAAAAATAGCAGATCTACAAGCTCATAGCGCGGTTATGCACTTGTAGATATTATACGTAGCCTGCGAGTTAGTTCTGGCAGCATACACTCGAGATAGGTTACTTGCATTGCTCATTCTATGGGACTGGTTACAGCGTCATGCAGACCCATACAGTACGTCATACTCTGACGTGGCAGTCACGCCAGTCAGTTGTCCAATCGGGCGGGTTATTTAAGCTCACCTACATCTGTGTTCTGTCTGCTTTGTGTTTCATAGGTGTTGTAGGCAGCGTTTGCTCCCACCACCACCCCAGCACCACCAGTGGGCTCTGCTATTGTTCTGTTCCCCAGGGGGGGTTGTTATGTATATCTATCTCCCTGCTCTTAATGGTTAATGATGGCTGTATGATTGTGCTGAGCAGGGAGAAAAAATATATCAGAGCCTGAACGCCAAAATAAAATATTACATCCACACTTGTATTCTCATTCTATTATATTGCTTAAATATATTCGGTCTATAATATTGGTTCAATCTTTCGTGGGTTATCTGACAGAACTGCTATTTTTGAAAAAAACGTAAAAATGTATGCAAATCTTTGAATATAGGCTATATATATTATTTAACTCATTTTTGCTTCCGGGGGGTCCCTGGAACAAAATATTTTGAGATGGGGGTCCGCGGCCAAATACATATCATTTTGAGGGTCCTTGACATGAAAAAGTTTGAGAACCACTGATATTATAGCAACATACGTTTTTCCAACAAAAAAAAAAGATGAAGACATATTTGAGTGACAAATGTTTGCTTTAAAACAATATATATATATTTTCAAAGATTTGAACACATTTTCAAAGATTTTTCAAAAAATAAATAGCAGATATACAAGCTCATATGAGCTTGTATATCTGCTATTTTTGAATAGCCCAAAGAAATCTAAAAATGACAGAGAAGCGTTCCCGGTCTTAATGGGCTAAAAACCTACTGTGTGACAGACTCTCAGTTCTGGAGCTAGGAGGAAACCATCTGCTAGTCTTTGGAGTTAGAACAAGGTTATTTCAGACAGAACACATTTTGAGGAATGTCGGGTCAGTTGACTCATAGTCAGCAAGTTGTTTATTACGTAAGTTTTAGTTTTTTAAAGTCTTTATGGAGTAAAAATAGGCGTACATAACTGAACTTACAATGTCCCATTTGTCATCCCTGCCAACCTGCAGTGGTGGAAAAAGTACTCAAATGTTTTACTTAAGTAAAAGTATCAATACTGCAATGTAGAAGTAGCTACTCTGTTACAAGTAAAAGTCTGGAATTCAAAATTTACTTGAGTAAAAGTACAAAAGTATTGGTATCAAAATAAAGTATCAAAAGTAGAAAGTACTCATTATACAGAATGTCCCATTTCACAAGTTTTCAAATATAGATGTGTATCGCGAGTCGCGACGCATTGTGAGCTTGTAGATCGGCTATTTTCAAATGGCTGAAATTAGGGGTGTAGCGATACAGTTCAGCAACGATACGATACGCATCACGATACATGGTTGACAATACCATAGTTGAATGAACGAATAGTTTATTTCGGTCATTAAGCCATGTACAGAGCAAACATACATGGACGATATTATGGATATAAATAAGTAAACAGAGTGATTCTCTGGCAAATATATGGACTTATATATTAGAACATATATGGACAAACCTGCACCTTGGCATGAACACATAGATCACACACATTTACCGATAAACCAAGTGTAGCGATATGGAATGGAAAAGTAATTAACCCGCTGCAAACCCCCTGCATTGCAAAAGGATTCGATGTATTTGTATATATTTGTGTTGTAAAACGATACGATACGATACAAAGTCAAATGATACGACATGTTGCTGACTGTTTACATATCGATTTACTTTGATTGTTGAAATTTAAATCGATGCAGTTCCTGTATCGTTACACCCCTAGCTGAAATATATATTTGGGCTGAAGTGGTTAATGTATGTTTTGTGATAATAATCAAAATCTACAAAGTAACTAGTAACTAAAGTGTTCTAATAATTGTAGTAGAGTAAAAGTACCATATTTCCCTCTGAGATGTAGTGGAGTAGAAGTAAAAGTACCGAAAATTGGAAATGCTCCAGTAGAGCAAAAACGCCTCAAAATTGTACTTAAGTGCAGTACCACCGCTTACAATGTCCCATGTGTCATCCCTGACAACCTGCCTGCTACCTCTTCTTCTAGAACACTTGATATTGATTGAAAAAAGAAAGCAATATATTTGATCTGTCACTAACACCTTCATTTTGAAATCCATAATGTGCTTACGCTCGCCTGACTCCAGTTTGTGGTTCATTTAAGCTTGAAAACAACATTTTGTTTTTTCTCATGACCTCGAGAAAATTATCTTATAACCTCAAGAAAGCCTTTTCTCAAGATAATGACATACGTGACCAGTGGTGTAAAGTAACTAAGTACATTTACTCAAGTACTGTACTTAAGTATGATTTTGAGGTGCTTTAACTTTACCGGAGTATTTCCAATTGTCTATACTTTGACTTCTACTGCACTACATCTCAGAGGCAAGTATTGTACTTTTACTCCACTACAATTATTTGAAAACATTCGTTACTAGTTACTTTGCAGATATCAATTTTTACATCAGAAAACACATGAACCACTTTAGCCCTATATTTCATAGCCCTACCTAGGCTATTTGAAAATAGCAGATCTGCTATTTTCAAACATTTTAGTACTTTTACTTTTGGTACTTTAGGTACATTTGGATACCAATACTTTTGTACTTTTACTCAAGTAATTGTGTTTCAATTCCAGACTTTTACTTGGAACAGAGCACTTCTACATTGCAGTATTGATACTTTTACTTAAGTAAAACATGTGAGTACTTTTCCCACCCCTGTACATGACTCGAGATCATGAGAGGAACTATGGACATTGAGACGTTACTATGAGAAAATGGAGTAAAGAACTATATTGTCGTGTCAGGCAATTGCTATTTTTGTATTTGAATGCTGAAAAGTGACAGTTTTGGACCTAATGAGGTTTCCACCCGACAGAGACCGACGATGCACAATAATATAGGCAGGAGGTTTTGTTGTGCTGTCAGGTGCTGGAGTTTTGTGCATCACAGAAGTAGGTTGACATTATGTGTCAATGCCGTTGCTATGGGAACAGTAAACGGACTCTGCTCGCCACCTTGATGTGGACTATCCAGTTTTTTTTTTTTTTCTTTTCTTTTTTTATCCAAACCACAGATTTTTGGGAGTCTGTTGCAAGTGGTTGCAGGTTTTGCAGGTGTAGACACAAATGGCACATTATTATCACGAGCTTTAGTTGAGGACCAATTGTATGAAAATAGGTTGAAAATGGGTGAAGTCGTCCTTTAAAGAGG
>NC_139940.1:51788384-51793384 GCF_963454915.1 Gymnoscopelus microlampas | reverse complement strand
TTGAAAACTTTAGTTACTAGTTACTTTTCAGATATAAATTATGATATTTGCGATGCGTTGTGAGCTTGTAGATCTGCTATTTTCAAATATTTTAGTACTCTGTACTTCTATATTGCAGTATTGGTACTTTTACTTAAGTAAAGAATTGGAGTGCTTTTTCCACCACTGGTTAGACGGAACTGCAGGCAGAAAAAGCTTATTTTTGCAGGTGGAAAACATATCCAGTGTTATGAAATAGCAGCAGGTGTTTCAAATGAAAATCACAGCAGGGTTAAACTGACAAGATTGAACAAAATGAAAAACCGACAGACAGAGCATCAGGTACATGAAGTCACATGAAATAGAAGTAGATACAGAGAGGAAACCGGACGGTAATATAAAATGATAAAATAGAAGGAAATCAAAATGCAGTGTGTGTTGTTGTTGTTGTTGTGGTGGTTTAGTGTCAGCTGTACCACACTCCTGTACACATCACTGGAGTTTAATAGGAGATAAGACTAATGTCTGTTTGCCTCCTCTCTCTCTCTCTCTCTCTCTCTCTCTCTCTCTCTCTCTCTCTCTCTCTCTCTCTCTCTCTCGCTCTCTCTCTCTCTCTCTCTCTCTCTCTCTCTCTCCATCCCCCAGAGCTAACCGTTTGCATTTGGTCTCTTTCCATCCATCTTTTGGACTCCCCGTCCCCAACCACACCCCCCTCTCTGCCGGCCCCCCCGTCCCATTGACAGATTACCTCACTAATGGAATTTAATTATTTAGCTTTTCCTTGTGGCGATTTAGCCTCCACAGGAAGGAGAGAGAGAGAGAGAGAGAGAGAGAGAGAGAGAGAGAGAGAGAGAGAGAGAGAGAGAGAGAGAGAGAGAGAGAGATGTTTTAGGAGAGTGGGGAAGGGGAGGTGAATTCTTCCTAGTAATGTCCAACATATATAGTGCTAATATAATACTGGATTCCGATTCACTTTAGTTATTCAATTCCCTGTGTAGGCCTACTATATTGTACACAAAGGAAATTAAATACTGTTCCCCCTCGCAGTGCAACATAAAAGACGTCAAATAAGAAAACATCTTTAAAAAACAGATCTAAGAACTAGTGACATTAAAGCTGCTTCTACCCTGGATTTGAACCCGTTTTTTCCTGCGCAAGCGCTGACATTTTTTTACCATTGAGCGCCTGCCTGCTTGCTCAGGGGATAAATACAATCTTGACCATCAGGTCAGAATTCATGTCAGTACAGTACATTTACTCAAGTATTGTACTTAAGTACACTTTTGAGGATGTTTTACTTTACTGGAGTATTTCCCATTTTCAGTAGTTTTACTTCTACTCCACTACTTCTTAGTGGCAACGATGCGTCGCGATGCGACGCATTGTGAGCTTGTAGATCTGCTATTTTCAAAAGATTTGTATACATCATGAACTTGTGAAATGGGACATTCTGCACAATGAGTACTTTTACTTTTGGTACTTTAAGTATATTTTGATGCCAACACTTTTGTACTTTTACTAGATTTTGATTTTGATGATTGATTGATGATTTTGATTACCGGACTTTTACTTGTAACAGAGTATTTCTACACTGTAGTATTGATACTTTTACTTAAGTAAAAGATGCAAGTACTTTTTCCACCACTGTCTATTCACCTGTTTCCTAGGCTGTGTGTTTTCCACTTTACGTCGGATTTCATTGGATATCATTAGTCATCTGACCGGTTTCATTGGATTTCATTGGATCAAAAGACAGGAAGTGGAACACAGTGAAAAGCCCTAGAATAAATAAAGAAGGATGAATTACAGGGGCGTGTCCCAGCGTAGTACCGGGGTATTGCACATGCGCAGTGTTATCAGGAAGTGCACGACGGAGTGTTCCAGCAGAGGCGCTACATAAAAAACCCCAGGATCCCTTCTCAGTCGGTCGAGGTGTGTGTTTGTTTTTCTCTCCACTCAGCACCTAAACAGATGCAGGTTTGTAATTCTAATACACAAGTGGACTAAATGACTTACATAGTTATAAAGAACAACAACAAAGTGACATAAACCCCTATATCCAAGTTATTAATATGCATATCTATTGTGTTTATGTCCCTACTGTTTATTATTGCTTTCATTGTTGTTGACCCACTGTTTGACTGAATTAAAGTTTTGATATAATTCAATTGTCACATGAATATTCATGCCAGGTGCAATCTATATAAGCCACAAGTGATATGCCACACAATTGTGCCTATTATGGCACTAAATAGGCCTACTTGTTTTGGCCATATTAACATTTAATTTCAGCAAATAAAGATCTTAAGCAGGTCTCCGTGGCTACAGTGACACAAAACAAACACTACCGTTTAAGGGTCACACGCTGCCATCTACTGAGCCTTTTTGTATGTTCAGGCAGGATTTTACTGCGCATGTGCAATACCCCGGTACTACGCTGGGACACGCCCCTGTAATCTATCCTTCTTTTTTATTCTAGGAAAAGCCTAGGAAACAGGTGGATAGGTGAGACTGAGACATGACCTTTGACACCATCTAAAATGTCTCAAGAGAAAAGCAGGGAGACAAAATACAATACTAAGTAATTAGTAATATAAGTAGGACTTACTGTATAAGGTTACTACTAAGTAATATAGTAGTAAGTGATACAGTGTAAAACATTAGAAATAAAAACCTTATACGTGTGGTGAATGACCATAGTCCAGGGTTAAATTATTCAATTTAGAATATTATGTCTCAACGTTGCAGCCAAAAAGTGATCATGAATACATTTATCACAGAAGGATAAATAAGTTAGAAACCCGACGTAGTGCCACTAGCAATCAGTATTACGTCAAATGTAATGTACCATCCAAAGGAGGTGTCATTCACCGCTGCCATTTTTCTTTTTTCTACTTTGTATTATTGTTTAAATTTGTTGTTGATTAATTGAATACATAGGACCACAATGGAAACAAGTCCCCAAGACTTTATTTGTGTTATCCTTTTAGCCTTAATGTCTGACTGTACCATGTGCTGTTTTATATTTCTAATAAACTGTTAATTAAATCAATCAATCTATCAATCTATCTATCTATCTATCTATCTATCTATCTATCTATCTATCTATCTATCTATCTATCTATCTATCTATCTATCTATCTATCTATCTATCTATCTATCTATCTATCTATCTATCTATCTGGTGAACTGTAACAGTTTGCCCCTTGATACCATCTAAAAACGTACCATATCGTCGGGTAGAGAAACCTTGTCCAAAACTGTTACTTTTCAAGAAATGAAAAAAGATAATGACCTGTACTCCAACAGATCCAGTTAAGTTATTATTTAGTCACAAACTTACTTAGTCACATTAGTTGAAATATGGAGATACGAGCTAGGTTTGTCCCCGACAGTGGCAAAATCGTCTCTGTCGGGTAGAAACCTCATGTCCAAAACTGTTACTTTTCAGGATTCAAGTTCAAAAATAGCTTGCAGATCTGTTTTGATGCTTTTGTGTGACACTGTACTGTGATCAAGTACGTTAATTTACGGGAAAAAAACACAACACGTTAGAATATGGAGATGAGAGGTTTCTGCCCCGACAGCGTCGATATGCAAGGAGGTATAGAGGACTAACACCCCGGCAACGGTGTGTTTGTGACAATGTGAAGTGGCAGGTGAGAGGAGAGGTGATGTCTCACAGCCCGGGGCTCAATAAGGCTTGGAAAGAACCTTTTTCCCTGCAGAATGCAAAAGAAAATAACAAAAAAATATTTTAAAAAAAAGAAGGAAAAATTGTGCATGTTGGTGGCTCACTGGAAACACTCTGCTACACTAAATGGAACAGAGCCTCAATTAGTATCATTGCAAACACCTGTGAAAGAAGTAGCATTAACGCTCCTATTTCATGGCAACATGCCTTCTAGCCAGGCTTTCCACCAACATGTATGAGTTAGTGGGAAGAAAAATATGTTCCCCTTGAACCTTGATTCTCGAGGTTGTGGAAGTTAATGTCCCAACAACACCCCCAGGTTAAATACAGTTGACCTGGCAGCCGGGTCATTATTCAGCGCTCAGCCTGAGGGGAAAAAGCTCTTGGGTTAGGGTGTGTGTGTGTGTGTGTGTGTGTGTGTGTGTGTGTGTGTGTGTGTGTGTGTGTGTGTGTGTGTGTGTGCGTGTGCGTGTGCGTGTGTGTGCGGTGACTTTGTGACCTCACAGGACTGCGGCGACGCACACAAACAGTCCATTAACTGGCAGGAAGTTGCATCACCTCTGCTCTGATAGAGCCGTGTAGATGGCAGCCGCACACACAACGCTGCAAAAAGATAGATATCGTCTCCATTGGGTGGAAACTTGGGTGGAAACTTCATAATATGAGGTTTCCACCCGGTGGCGTTTTCAAAAGATTTGTATACATTTGAAAACTTAAAATGGGACATTCTGCATAATGAGTACTTTCTACTTTTGGTACTTTAAGTACATTTTTAATTCCAGACTTTCACTGGGTATTTCAGAGTATTTATACATTGCAGTATTGATACTTTTACTTAAGTAAACAATTTGAGTACTTTTTTAATTTAGGAAAGAAAAAATAACACAAAAAGTCAAAAAATCGAGACAAGAGGTTTCTGCCTGACAGCAGCGATAATGCTTTTAAAATTAAAACGTTTCAGCGTGAGTGTAACCGTAGAAATGTGGGGGGAAAAGAAAAAAAGAGGAGAGATGAGGGAGAAAGGGAGGTAGTTATAGATGGAGAGAGTAAAGTGGAGATAGAGATGTGAAAGAGGAAGATGAAAAGGGAGAGAGAGAGGATGGCAGTTGTGAATGTCAGGGTGTTAACAGACCAAAGTGTTCTGTGCGAGTGTGTGTGTGTGTGTGTGTGTGTGTGTGTGTGTGTGTGTGTGTGTGTGTGTGTGTGTGTGTGTGTGTGTGTGTGTGTGTGTGTGTGTGTGTGTGTGTGTGTGTGTGTGTGTGTGTGTGTGTGTGTGTGGGGGGGGGGGGGGGGGGGCGTGTGCGTGTACGTGTACGTGTGTGTGTGT
>NC_139940.1:51770884-51783384 GCF_963454915.1 Gymnoscopelus microlampas | reverse complement strand
ATAGCGTCCTCGGAGCAGACAAAACCACGGAAAGATATTCACATCTTAACTTGCTCTCTCATCATAGAAACAAGTGGGCTTATAAACAAAACGATCCATGTTCTCTGGGAGAAATGGTGTTAGTGTTCCGTGTAGAAATATTGTTAGTGGGAATGAAAACATAAGCGCACCACCGGAAGTGGAGCACTGAGGGCAGACCAAAAATCGCGGTTCCTTGCGCACGGGTGCTACATTGAGCTCCTCCCAGAGCCAAGTGAAAGAGTAAAAAACAGCAGAGGGCGCTGTTTTTCCTTTTTATTTGGCGATGGGTTCCCAGATTGGCCAATGGCTTGAAGTTTAACTCTTTGACTGCCAGAGTATTTTCATAAAGTACTCCCCCAGTGGCAGCGATTTTCGTGTTTTTTTTGTTGTTATTTTGTAATTTAATTTTCAAATAGTTTGTCTTTCTGCGTTTTTAAACACATACCACAGATCGACCAGCAGAGAGCAGTATATTGACACCTCAATCACTCGCTGACTCGTTCGACCCCCTCCACACAGGCCAAACAGTGTATACGTCATGAACCGGATGTGACGTTTTCGACAATCTCTGATCGGCCTTAAATACGATGTGATACACGACTACGATGACTGATCATCACCCAGACTATAGAAAATAGAAGTGGAGCTCTCCGTTAGTTTTTTATACCGTGTGAAAAAACGTGTTTTTCCCTATTCTGGCCGAAAATGACCGTGGAAAAAAAAAAGAGAACCGGAAACGGAATCTGCGTCATGAAACCGGAACCCAGTGAGTCTGAAGGAATCGGAAAGTGAAAGTGATGATGAAAAATAAACAGAACAGCGTGATCACAGTAAAAAGTAAAAAGTCGGGATTTCTCGTTCTATTCAGAAAAAAACTCGGGATAGCTCAGGGCTTGGCACTGAGAGAGTTAAGTCGTGAGTTTGAGCTCAAACCAAGACTAGCTCACAACGCGTCACATCGCGACTTTTAGCGTGACACTGCAGTATGACAAAGCAGGGAGTTCATTCACGAGAAAAAAAAACACGTTGAAATATGGAGATATGAGGTTTCTGCCCGACAGCAACGATAATAGATAAGAACAGAAAGAGGGCATAGAATAGAATAATAGATAACGCACATAAATGCACCGCCTAACTGATCAATCAACTCTCTTGGGAAAATAGCCTCCCCATTTGTAGTGGATCCCCCGTGGAGCTCGTGCACGGACTGAAAGAGGGTCTCTTTATCCCGCTGGGACCGGGAACGCATCTGTGCCGTTTTATAGATTTCTTTTGCTATTAAAAAAAATTGCAGATCTACAAGCTCATAGCGCGGCACTCGGTGCCGCGCTATGAGCTTGTAGATATGCTATTTTTTTAAAGAAAATCGTGAAAATGTGTGCAAATCTTTGAATATACATGTACATTTTTTTTTACTCAAATCTATGCTTCTGGGCAGGGGGTGCAAATCCCGGGGGGGACAGGGGGGATTTGTCTCCCCCGAGTTACAGATTGGACCCCCCCATGTCCATTTTAGAATGATAAAAATAAATGTTAAACTGATTAAAAATACTTATTTACCAGAACCTGAACCGACTTATGCATCATAAGTAATTAGTAATGAAGAATTAACATAACACAGTGTCAAATTAGCTGGATTAGAGGGGAAAAAAAGGGAAAAAAACGTGTGCACGCGGGCGACGCCCTCTAGCCCCAACCCAGAGTTGCGCCGCTGCTTCTGGGGGTCCCTGGAACAAAATATTTTTAGATGGAGGGGGTCCTTGACAAATATGGGACCCACTGATATTATAGCAACATAAGCTTTTTTTTTTTAAACTGTAACTGTTAGGATTTAGAAGACATTTGTAGAATCCTCCAGAAGCAAAGATTTGAGTTACAAATATTCGCTTTAAAAAAAAGATTTATATAATATATATTATATATTTAAAGCGAATATTTGTAACTCAAATCTTTGAATATTATTCAAAGATTTGCACAAATTTAAAAAAAAAAATGTAATTGCAGAAATGTGCAGATCTACAAGCTCGTAAGGCGACACTCGGTGCCGCGCTGTGAGCTTGTAGATCTGCTATTTTTGTATATCCCAAAGTATGAAATAATGGTTATACCTAAAACAAAAATGACACAGTATGCGTTTCCGGTTTGAGTGGGTTAAAGGCAAGAGTGTTCAGAGAGCGAGAAAAACCCTTTGGCTTTAATGATTTTTTTTATTTTTATGTGAGAGACAGAGATTCTCATCGGAGGGACAGAGTTTTATCTGTTGGCAGCTTATTGAGCTGTGAGCTGTGGGCAGCATGCCATATCTAAACCATTACACTGTGTTCTGTACCCTGTGGTGGAACCATGCTGTGTACATTTACTCAAGTACAGTTACTTCGGTACAAGTTTGAGCTACATTTACTTTATTTGAGTATGTACCTTTTTGAGTGGTGCCAACCACTCACAAGGACTGACTTTGTGTGTGTGTGTGTGTCTGTCCGTCTGTGTGTCCGTATGTTTGAGCCTGGCCTCAACAGCTGCAGCTGATTGCAACGCAAAGATGCAACCAGTTAAGGCCTTTGCACACAGGGTGCGATTAGTCAATCAATTTTTACCGCATGCGAAAAGACGCACGAATCGAACTGGGTTCGATTGAAAAAAAAAACGCATCGCGGCATCGCCGCACAGGGTGTGCATGAGGTAATTGAGAACCATGTTACCATTTAAAAAATGAATTGTCCGTTTTTTCCATGCGGAAAATCGCACCCCGTCTGCAAAGGCCTTTACACTAATTAAGCACAAACAGGAGTGAAGGCACCACTCACTTCACACTGGGTGTGATTTTTAGCGGTGCCAACCGCTCTACACTTGACTTTGTCTCTGTGTCCGTATGAGCACGGGATGAGCACGGCAAAGAAGAAACACATACAAACACACGCACACACACACACACACACACACACACGCGGACTTGGAGATTGCCTATGCCATCTCTCCTCTCATTGCCCACACGTGCCACTGGTTATCAAAGAGGGGTCCAGGGACCTCCAGCGTATGTTATGAGCGTCCGTATGTTATGTCCGTCCGAGCACGGGATGAGCACGGCAAAGAAGCAACACATACAAACACACACACACACACACACACACACACACACACACACAGACTTGGAGATAGAGCATCGCAGTTCCGCCACTTCCTGGTGCCGGAAGTAAATACTCGATGCATTTTTCCCATTGACTTTTCCAAAAATATTTATATCAATCAATTTAAGCCTAGAATCAAGCTATCCAGGATAGCGGTGAATCATGACCATAAAACCTTTTTTTCTGTGATTTTTTTTTATTTTATATTTAATGATATGATATACTATATTTAATAAATACCCTTTGTTTTGCCGTTTTCAAAAAAGTTTTTTCACAGAATCAAACGTTTTATGGTCATGATTCACCGCTATCCTGGATAGCTTGATTCTAGGCTTAAATTAATTTATATAAATATTTTTGTAAAAGTCAATGGGAAAAATGCATTGAGTATTTACTTCCGGCATCAGGAAGTGGGCGGGAACTGCGACGCTCTATTGCCTATGCCATCTCTCCTCTCATTGGCCACACGTTTCTACCTGGAGGCTGAAACCTTGAGGGTCAAACGTGCCAATAGAAAAACAGCACTTTAATGACACAGTACAATTATACCCTCCCCCTCATTATCATAACACAACAGGTGTGGGCATGAGGAGGAGGAGGGACTAGGACAGGTGGGTGGTGCTAAGGTGGTGGAGGAGGTGCTAAGGTGAGAACCACGTATACTTAATGAACTGGAGGCGTGCCCACATAAAAACATAATTTTTAACAATTTCTGTACACTTTTTTGAAAGAAATCTTCCTCCCAGTATAACCATAATACCTGATGATTATGTTTTAGGGGGGGGGGGGGATCACTGAAAATCACGGCACCCCGTCTTTAAGTAAAATACATATCTGAGTACTTCTTCCTCCGCTGTTTGGGGTGCATTTCGCCTTTCCGACATGTCGCCTTTCCGACGTTAACGAACCCTATACCTAACCCTAACCCTAACCGCACACGGAAGCCACTAGTCGGAGTGGCGAGATGTCGGAATGGAAGGAGAACCCCCGCTGTTTGTAGCCATATCATCCTACGTGTAACACGTGAGATTAAGCCTACTTACCTCTATGAATTGATTTTCATTATATATTTATTCTTTACACCGCCCGGGGGGTTTGCTATAGCTGAAAGAAGATAATAAAGGCTAATATGGTCATAAGAACACAAATGTAATTAGAAGATGACTGGTGCCCTGAGCATGGCACCAGTCATCTTCTAGGGTTTGAGCATCAAACGGCTTCCATTAAGAGGATTTCATTTAACGTGGTGACATTTAGAGGAACACTGACTCTTCCCCTCAGACTTCCTCAGAAGTGTCTATCTTCTCTAATCCCATGGCTTTCAAAGAGAGGGCACACGCACGCACACACGCACGCACGCACGCACGCACGCACGCACGCACGCACGCACGCACGCACACACACACACACACACACACACACACACACACACACACACACACACACACACACACACACATACATACATATATATATTTTTAATTTATTTGGTTAAAATAAGTGTTAAATAGCTCAATATTCTGTTCAGTAAGAGGAGTCTCCATGTATCTCCAGCTCTTTATGAAACAGGATACCAATTGTATCCAACTAGAAGTTCGGGCCGCTATGCGGCCCGAACGTCTAGCGTGACGCGTCGTTCACTTTGCAGTGCCACCTTACAGGCACCTCACAGTGTGAGAGAGAGTTTTGTGCTCTCCTAAATCCACGGCAGGCTTTGAAAGTACCCACTTCAGAAACCGTCGAACTGGTGCGATCTGACGGCATCCTAGAATTTATAGGTAGGATGTGATGTCATGTGATGTCATGCTGTCGTGAGATTACGTCACACTGGCGTTGTCATCGTGATGTCAGATTACGTCACACCGTCACACTGGCGTCGCATACGGACAACCGACATGGCGCAGGATTCAAATTGTATATATAGATTAGGATAGAGAACTCAGACAGGATACAGATGAAACAAGTGACATTTGAAGTGATGACATAAAGACAAAATATAAAAAATGAAGCTTATAAATTGGTACTCTCTCCTGATTGGCTGACGTTTTGTACACCTGAAAATGTGTTTTCTGTTTATTAAAGAGCTTGAGAGACAGCTAGGGATTACTGAACAAACTATAGACCCCTTAACAGACGACGTCACACTGATAAGAAGCAGTATGCGTGCAACCAGTATGCGCGCAATGAAACCCATTCTATCAGGTCTCGCTAGGATGCGCCTCACTAGCCAACACAATTCAATTCAATTCAATTTCAATTCAAAGGGCTTTATTGGCATGAGAAAACATACGTTTACATTGCCAAAGCAAAAAGCACAATACAACAATACAGCAATACAATCAAAACAAAAAATGTACATTTGAAAGTCAGAATCTTCAATAGATCAATTTCTATGTACCAAGATCACTGGGTGCAGGTATAGTGCAGGAATATACACAATGATTAGTCTTTAGGGTGGTTGTGTTCCGTTCGATATCCTTCTCCTATCACAACAACTCACGAATCTTGCTGCTGTGTTTGCACATTGTTGTACTTCGCCCAGCAGATATGGGAGTTTTTTGTCGTTGGTCATGTTTTCAAAGTCTCTGTGTGTGGTTGTAATCTGTGGGAAGTATGTGTCTCTGATGTCTTGGTACAATGGACAGACGGTTAGGAAGTGTAGCTCGGTTTCCACTTCCTTTTGTGTGCAGTGGGTGCATAGTCTGTCTTCTCTCGGGATACAGGTCTGCCTGTGACGACCTTTCTCGATCGCAAGACTGTGCTCACTGAGTCTGTATCTAGTTAAGATTTTTCTTTGTTTTGGGTCGGTCACGGTGCTCAGGTATTCTGCCACTGCGTATTCTCTGTTTAGGGCCAGATAGCATTCTAGTTTACTCTGCTTTTGTGTTGCTTCTTTCCAATGTGTCAGGTAGTTTTCCTTTTGCTGTTTTATAATTTTGTTTGGTCCGATGGGTTTTCTATCTCGTGGCTCTGTTTGTGTTTGTGCCCGGAGTTCCATGGCCAGCTGGCTGAGGGGGCATCTCTCTAGAGTTTCGCTGTGTGTGAGTGCTTTGTTATGGAGTGCATTTAGGTCGCTTTCTTTTAGGTGGTTGTAGAACTTAAGTGCTCTCTTTTTTATTTTGATTATGAGTGGGTATCGTCCTAGTTCTGCCCTGCATGCATTATTTGGTGTTTTTCGCTGGGTACGGAGAATGGATTTGCAGAATTCTGTGTGTAGGGTCTCGGTTTGGTGTTTATCCCATTTTTCAAGGTCATGGTTTGCTAATGGTCCCCAGATCTCACAACCATAGAGGGAAATTGGTTCTATCACAGAGTCCAGTATTTTAAGCCAGGTTTTAATTGGGATGTCTATTTTGATGTTTCTTTTGATAGCATAGAATGCCCTTCTTGCCTTGTCTCTCAGGTCCTTTACAGCTTGGTTGTAGTTCCCTGTGCTGCTGATGTTTAGGCCAAGGTAGGTATAGTTTTTTGTTTGTTCTAGTGGGATCGTATTTAGGAAAAATTGATGGTTTTGGCGGCTGGATCTTTTTTGAAATATCATGATTTTAGTCTTAGTTAGGTTCACTGTCAGGGCCCATGTCTGCGAGAATTTGTGTAGGAGATCAAGTTGCTGCTGTAGTCCTTCCTTGGTTGGAGACAGCAGCAGCAGGTCATCTGCGAAAAGTAAGCATTTGATTTCTGTGTTTGCCAAGGGGATGCCTGGAGCTGTAGACTGTTCTAACGTTTTTGCTAACTCGTTGATATATATGTTGAAGAGTGTTGGACTCAGGCTGCATCCCTGTCTAACTCCTCGGCTTTGGGGGAAAAAGTCTGTGTGCTTTTCGCCTATTTTAACTGCGCATTTGTTGTTTGTGTACATTGATTTTATGATGTCATAGGTTTTCCCCCCTATGCCACTTTCCAATAGTTTGTACATCAGACCCTCATGCCAAATTGAATCGAATGCTTTTTTGAAGTCGACAAAGCAGGAGAATAATTTGCTTTTGTTTTTGTTTATTTGGTTGTCAATTAGGGTGTTTAGAGTGTAAATGTGGTCTGTTGTGCGATATTTTGGTAGAAAGCCAATTTGTGATTTGCTCAGGACATTGCTTTCTGTGAGGAAGTTTAGGATTCTGTGGTTGAGGATCATGCAGAGGATCTTTCCGAGGTTGCTGTTTACACAGATCCCACGGTAGTTATTTGGGTCGTATTTGTCTCCACTTTTGTGGAGTGGCGTTATCAGCCCTTGATTCCATGTGCTAGGGAAGATCCCAGAGCTGAGCACTATATTTAGGAGTTTTAGTATGGCCATTTGGAATTTGAGGTCGGTGAATTTTATCATTTCATTTAGAATACCGTCTGCCCCACAGGCCTTCTTGGTTTTAAGTGTTTTTATTTTGTCTTGTAGTTCTTTTAGGTTGATTTGGGAATCTAGTGGATTCTGGTAGTCTTTTACGGCTGACTCTAGGTTTTGTAGTTTATCTTTTATTTGTTTTTGTTCTTTGTTCTTCTCGATTGGGCCAAAGAGGCTAGAAAAATGATTCACCCATATATCTCCATTTTGGATGGGTAGTTCGTCCTGTTTTAGCTTATTAAGTCTGTTCCAGTTTTCCCAGAAGCTGTTTGTCTGTATGGAATCTTCGATATCTTGCAGTTGGTTTCTAACATGTTGATTTCTTTTTTCTCTTACTGTATTTTTGTAATGTTTCAGTGTTTCCCCATATTGGAGACGTATGTTGTGGTTGTCTGGGTCTCTGTGTTTTTGGTTTGATAGTTTCCTTAATTTTTTCCTGAGATTATTGCAGTCATTATCGTACCATTTGTCATTCTCAACGTTTTTTCTGGCTTTCCTGTTTGATACTTTTAAGTTTGCTAGTGAGGCTGTTAGTTCAAATATATGATTGAGGCCTTCTACTGCCCTGTTTACACTTTCACTGTTTTCTTCAAAGGTTTTTTCTAGGAAATGATCCAGTTGTGATTGGACTTGTTTTTGCCTAATAGCATTTTGGAAAGCTTCTGCGCTATGTTCATTCCATTTGTAACGTTTTCTTATAGTATGTAGTTTGTTTGGCGTTTGTTCTTTGTGTCTGTGTGTTGATCTGTTTAGATAGGCTGTGATTCTGTTGTGGTCTGACAGGGGTGTTTGCGGGCTGACTGTGAAGGCTCTGAGCGATGCTAGGTTTATGTCCGTGATAAAGTAATCTACCGAGCTGTTTCCCTGGGATGAGCTGTATGTATATCTACCGAAGGAGTCCCCTCGGAGTCTACCGTTAACAATGTACAGACCCAGTGAGCGACAGAGCTGTAGCAGTTGTGACCCATGTTTGTTCGTTGTTTTGTCGTGATTGTATCTCGGGGGACATGTTGGGGAGCTGATGTTTCCCCCTCCTGGTAGGTGTTTGTTTCCCTGTGTGTTGAGGGTGTCAGGCCCTTGTCCTGTTCTGGCATTTAGGTCTCCACAAATTACAATGTGACCGTGTGCCTGGAAACGGCTGATATCCTCTTCTAGTGTGGGGAAAAAGTCCTCTGTATAGTAAGGGGATTCAATTGGGGGGATGTAGGTGGCACACAGGTAGACATTTTTTTCGGTTGTGGTAAGTTCCTTGTTTATTTCTAGCCAGATGGAAGATGTTCCAGTTTTGACTAGCTTAATGGCGTGGACTAGTTCTGATTTGTACCATATTAGCATACCTCCAGAGTCCCTTCCCTGGGTGACTCCTGCTAGCTTTGTAGATGGTACCACAAGTTCTCTGTAGCCAGTAGGACAGCCAGTGGGGCTGTCCCCTCTGTGCCATGTTTCTTGTAGAACAATGATGTCTATGTTTGCAATCTCTTTGGCAAAGTCTGGGGTTCTGCTTTTGATGCCAAGGGCAGTTGACCTCAAACCTTGTATATTCCAGGATGATATAGTGAGTGATTTGTACTCCATTGTTCACATTGTTGTTACATTCCAGGGGTTCTGCCCTGGGCCCATGCTGTGTAGAAATCCCTGAACATCTGCTCTATGCTGTGTGTGCTGGGGATGGCTCTGGTCACCGCTTGTGCATATGTGTATGGTTGGAGAGGGAGGGGGAGAGTGGGCGGTGGTGAGGCTGATGTAGGAGTGTATGGAATGGACATCAGTGGTGTGGGTGCGCTGTGTGTGGGATGAGGTCTGGGTGGAGCAGTGAAGATAGGCATCAGGGGTGTGGGTGGGCCGCTTTGTTGTGTGGCATGGGGTCTGGATGGAGCGGAGGGGTGTCTAAGAGAGGGTCTGCTAGGTTGATAGGGGTGGTGACGCCTAGTAGAGTGTCCTCTGGGTGTAGGATGTTGTCCACGATGGTTGCGTGTGTAGGGTGTTGTGTCTGTAGGATAGTCGCGGTCGAGTGCTATGTCCTTCAGGCTCTTTGCAAAGGTTGGAATTTCAGCCTTGCGGATGTGTACCTCGTCGTGTAGGCTTCCCTTGTGTAGGGTTGGGTGTTCTGCGAAGTGGACCTTACTCTTCCTTGCACAGATTCTGGAGGTCTGTGCGTTGATTTCGTTGATGTAGTCGTATTCGACGTCGCCTCTGTGTAGCAGTGCCGAGATGACTACTTTTGCGTTGGGAAATGTTGAGGTGGCTTTCTCTATCATTCTCTTGGTAGACGTAACCATCTCGTAGTTTTCCTGTACCCATATGTCGTTTGTGCCCGTGTGAATTATTATGTGGCTGGGGGAGCCCAGCCGGTCCCTTGTCAACAGCTCCATCGCACGTGCTGTGTTTCGACATCTGATGAGTTCAACTCTGTGCTTTGGGAAGAGCTTTTTTGCATCAATGTATTTCCCATTTGAGTCAGTCAGGAGTACAATTTCTGGGTTTTGTGGCTGGCGGTTTTCTGGAGGTGTGGCAGTGGGGGAGGGTTGGGATGGGTCCTCTTGAGTTGGGGTGAGAACGATCTCTTGGGAGAGTGCTTGGCTTTGAGGTCCCGTTGATTGGTCACGGCTATCTGCTATTTCTCCCTGCTGATAGCTGGTTGGAGTTGCTTCCCTTTCAAGCCTTTCTATCTCTCTCCTGAATGCCCCTATTTCCTTTTCCTGTCTTTCTCTTAGCATTTCTAGCTCCTTTCCCATGTCTTCCTTTAGCTGTCTTAACTCCTTTCCCATATGTTCTTGTAGCTGTACCAACTCCTGTTTGAGCTTCAACTCACTGTCTTGCAGCCTTTTCACCCTTTCTTTAAGCTCACTCTCTTCCTGTTCCTTTCTGGTACTGGCCCTGGGAGCTGTCTGTTCTTGTCTGTAGTGTAAATGTGCGCTGAAACGCACCCCAAAACAACAGGTTGGGAATTGATTGCGTGAAACAATCACCTGTGCGTCCAGTCTCAATGTTAGTAAACAAATAATTGGTCTATAGAGCAATCTATAGCAATGAATACTATCAGAATATAGTGCTTTAACCTTTTAACCAAAACTCTAATAAATAATTGAACGTAGCCCCTTGTAAGCTTGTAGATTGGTAGATGATTGATTGATTGATTCATTCGTTTTTTTTGCCGTTTCGCAATGGGCAGAGGCTAGTGTTATTTGTTGGTCCTTGGCTTTAAAAAGTTTGGGAAGCCCTTTAGCCCTTTCCTAATCTCCATGGCATTTGTTTGATCCAGCAGCCACCAGTATTCAACTTTGAGATGTGCACGTCTAGTTTATCCTTCTTATTCGCAGTGATAAGCCTATTAATTGACACAGTTGGCAATTTGTTTTTTTGCCAGCTGTCCTTCCTGCATGTGGCAGCTGCAACGGGGGTGCGTTTAGCCCGGATTATGTGTCTGAAATTGGCCATATGCTGCACAACACCGCCCCTTTCATGTGGATGTGCTCGTGGCTGGGATGGGAGATCCTGAGTTGAGTTAACGAGTTGATAATAACCCTCCGATAGGCGTTATTGTGATTGTGAAGCTAGATAATAGACCATAGACCTCAGATCTCTCCTCTCCTCTCCTCTCCTCTCCTCTCCTCTCCTCTCCTCTCCTCTCCTCTCCTCTCCTCTCCTCTCCTCTCCTCCCCTCCCCTCCTCTCGTCCCTCCCTCTCCTCGCACATGTCTCATTGCTGGGAGCAGATCTCTCCTAATGCACTTGGAGAGGCAGCGTGAAATGGGGACAGGCAGGAAATTGCTCTCCGTCTGAAACAGGGCGTTTCAAAAAGCCGAGCCGAAACGAGGACAGAATATAAACACACACAAAAGCGTGTTCATTGAGCCTCAGTTAGTAATGACTGACAGTTGTAAAGATGATTATTGCCGGAGCAGGAGGCCAGTGTAGAGAGTAAGAGGACAGTGGTAGGAACAGACAGAGGGTTGGATGAGGATTTCACTCTGACTAAGTCCCTCAGTAACACAGTGTAGGGAGAGCATATCGGCACTGTCGGACCCTGTATTCCAATAACCTTGTACCATATCCACAACAATTTGCACATCCACTTACACACCCAATTCCACTTCCACACCCACTTCGTTTCCACTTCTACTTCCACACCCACTTTCCCTTCCACTTATCCTTACTGTTCCACTTCCACTTCCACACCCACTTCCACTTCCAATCCCACACCCAATTCCCCTTCCATTCCCACTTCCACACTCACTTCCACACCCACTTCCCCTTCCTGTTCCACTTCCACACTCACTTCCACACCCACTTCCCCTTCCTGTTCCACTTCCACACCCACTTCCCCTTCCTGTTCCACTTCCACGCCCACTTCCACACTCACTTCCACACCCACTTCCCCTTCCTGTTCCACTTCCACACCCACTTCCCAAATCCACTACTACGCCCACTTAGTCTCTCGAGCCACAACTTTCAAAAATAATGCTTCAGTCATACAGTCTGCAAAGGAAGTAGAAAACCATCCAGGGGAGTAAAGCGAGCTCCGCCTCCATCTCATCTTTGCAGTCGCGTAGATGTGCACTTCTGTGCACTCACTCACATGAACTTCCATGCACACACACACACTCACACGAACTTCCATGCACACACACACTCACATGAACTTCATGCACACACACACTCACATGAACTTCCATACACACACACACACACACACACACACACACACACACACTCACATGAACTTCATGCACACACACACACACTCACATGAACTTCATGCGCACACACACACACACACACACGCGCGCGTGCGCGCGAGTGTGTGTGTGTGTGTGTGTGTGTGTGTGTGTGTGTGTGTGTGTGTGTGTGTGTGTGTGTGTGTGTGTGTTAGTTTCTACTCCCTCATGTTGTGACTGCATGACAGTGTGACTGAGTTATTGTTGTTCATGTCTTGTCTTTGTCTTGTCCCATGTTTTTCTCTTGTCTCGTTCTGGGGGGCACATTACAAATCCTGAGCCTATGAACCTATGAACTTTCACT
>NC_139940.1:51758384-51765884 GCF_963454915.1 Gymnoscopelus microlampas | reverse complement strand
TAAAATTAGGCATACCTTTTATAGAATGTAACGGTAGGGTAACTGATTTTTTTTTGGTTAACGTAAGTGTTAAATAGCTCTATATTCTGATAGTACTCATTGCTATAGAGTGTTTGTTCAGTAACAGGAGTCTCTCTTTAATAAAGAGCTGGAAAGATATTATCTCTCCAGCTCTTTATTAAACAGAAAAAGCATTTTCAGGTCGGGATACCAATTTTATCCAATCTAGAGAATTCAACGAGTGACATTGGAAGTGATGACACAAATAAATTAGCAGACAAAATTGGAACTGGAACGCTATAAAAATGAAGCTGATTGGCTGAAATATTTTCACCTACCTGAAAATGTATTTTCTGTTTAATAAAGAGCTGGAGAGACCTGAACAAACACTCTAGCAATGATTACTATCAGAATATTCTGCTTTAATCTTTTAACAAAAAAAACGTTTTGTTTTCACTAAAAACGTATGTGGTGTATTTCAAGGCTAATACAGTGGAATATGAAAATATTATCAATATATTATAACCCAGAAACCATCAAAATGTCTCATAACAGGCAGAGACCAAAACTAGCCAAGTTTGGGTCAGTCTGTGGCAAACAGCTGCAGTTGAGTTAATTACCTTCACCCATCCTGTCCTATTGTCTCAAAGTGTGATTTGATGACACCACGCCCGAGCCATTCTTTTGTTCCCACAGTGTAAGCATTCTAATTATATGCAGGAGAGCCTGCCAGTTGTCCCTCCTAAATCAGACTGACAAGAAGTAAATCCATCAGGATTTACTTATATCAATGTGTACTAGTTTGTTCTAATTATACAGATATATAGGACTTTAGTTTTAGTAAAATAAAGATCGTTCTGTGTCTAGGCCAAGGTTAAAGACGACATCATTGTGTAAGGGATTTTGACTCTCTCTCTAGAGGAGCTGAGCTGGAGAAAAAGCGTTTCTTTTAAGTCATTTTAATCATCTAAATAACTTATACAATGTCAGACATGTTACTGTTTAGACTTATTTCAAAGCTAATAAAATGTTGAATAATAATGTTATAACGTGAGTGTATGGAAAAGTACCGTTCTATAGATGAGGTTTAAGAGAATACTTTTATGTGCACAAATCAAGGCAGATCCTAAATGCATTGTATTGACCAAGCAGGGGCGGGCCCACGCATGTGATTGACAGTCACAGACTGCAGAGGCTATTTGTGTTAACTGTCTTGCTATATAATGGCCTGCATTACGAGTGAGCAGGACTCTGTGTTTTGGGTACACACAGACGTCACGTTCAAATGAAGCCGATTTCTATGAACAAAGGGAGCTGTACGACGATTGACTTGTATGTATGGATTTGCCGAGAACTCTTGACAATAAAATGGAATTGCTTGAGAAAGAAAAGCTCTGGTCTCTGAACGCTGAACTTATTCCCCGCCTCCCGGATATGGACTCGTATTTCCGCCGTTCCTTTATGGTCCATTTACCACACGTACCTTACCTTTAAGTACTTATTTTGTATTGGCTGTTGCTGGGTGTTTTAATTGTGGTGTATATGTATTTATTGTCTTGTCTTGGATGTATGCATTGATCCGATTTTCCCTTGTGGATAATAAAGGACATCTAATCTAATCTAATCTTGAACGTATAAAGGATGAGAATCATTGTGCTAAAGGGGCACGTCACACAGATATAGGGAATCAATAGAAGATTGATAGTCTTGGTTTCTCCTATACTGTCTTTGTTGCTGCTTCAGGTCTGTTAGGACATCAGTGATCCACATGGGTGAACCTTTTCTGAAGTCCACAAACAGGAGGATTGTGCTGTTGGTTCTGGGGAAAATGTTAAGTGACTAGGGGCCCTATTATGCCTTGATTACCGCCAGGTCTTACTGTATGTCTTAACTTAAAGGAGTAGTTCACCCAAAAGATGACTTATTTTCTCTCAATTGCACACCACATAAACACCCCATTTATTTTAGTTTTTGTCACATTCCTAAGCCAATAATTTGATGACTGGGTGTATTTCCGGAAGGAGACACAAATAATCTACTTTGTGTCTCCTACCGGATACATTAGCCGGTAGGAGACGGGAATCAAATGATTGGCTTAGGAATCAAAAAAAAAAAAAAAAAAAAAAACATGAATTCAAGGTTTCATGGGGTGTGCAATTGATAGAAAATAAGTCATTTTTGGGGTGAACTACTCCTTTAAGACGTGGAGGTGTGGCCAATGCCATTTTGCTATTATGAGTGTGGTAATCTGCGCACTGTTCCAAGGCGCTACGCGGTAAAACGGCCCTGAATTAGTCATGGGTGTGTTTGGGGCGTTACTTCAATCAAGCAAGCCAGAGTATCCGTGTGTTAAGCGGTGGCAAATATTGTACTTTTACTCCACTACAATTATTTGAAAACTTTAGTTACTAGTTACTTTGCAGACATAAATGATTACATAATAAAACATACATTAACCACTTTAGCCCTATTTTATACATAGGCTATTTGAAAACAGACGATCTTCAAGCTCGGCTTGTTGTGATTTTGTAGATCTGCTATTTTCAAACATTTTAGTACTTTCACTTTCGGTACTTTAAGTACATTTTGATACCAATACTTTTGTACTTTTACTCAAGTAAATGTAATATTCCAGACTTTTACTTGTAACAGAGTACTTCTACATTGCAGTATTGATACTTTCACTTAAGTAAAACATTTGAGTACTTTTCCCACCGCTGCTTTTCAGGGTTCAAATTCAAAAACAGCAAAAAGTTGCAGTTCTACAAGCTTGCGGATCTGCTACTTTTGATGCTTTTGTTTCTGCCTGAGAGGTTTCTGCACCGACGGCAACGATAAGTGAGTTGTGCTCCGGTGAGAGTTCCAGCGCTTCAGGCTGATCAAAGCCAGCAGCTGTGCCTGGCAAAGACAGCTCACGGACACGGAGGAGAAGTGCAAACACTCCAAGCTCGTCTCTAGCAGCCTGTTTGTAAACGATTTAAACATTTTTTAGGCAAGCAACGGGGCCATGCAGTCGCTCTTCATTCGGTTCGTAGTCCGTTTCTGTCTGCCTCCGGCGCTGTCGAGTGTGTATACGTCTAGTCCACGCCCACTTCAGTGCACAGCGCACGTCTGGTTGGCTGAGACTGCTCTTTGTCAAAGTTGAATTATTCTCAATTCTTTGCCGTTCAGTTGTTTTGCTGGCTTCACACGACGTAGACAATGCATTTTACCTTGTCTGGTGTTAATTCAGCGTTAGTCTTGATTGATTGATTGATTGATTGATTGATTGATTAAATACTTCGTTAGCCATGAATGTAAACAGCACAAGGTACAGTCAGACATTATTAACACATTGAGTGCCAAACGGTCCGGACCGTTTTTGGCCCATTTTTTTTTTTTTATACGTGGGGCCCACGTGGGGGCGCTCTAACGAAACTTTGGGATCATCCAAGGAGTCTCTGAGAAGGAGAGGCCGGATGTGGATCCATGTCAAAAATCCTTCCGGTCGACCGCTCCAATGTTAACTCCTTGACTGAAAGCTTAATATCTCCATTTCTTTTTAACGTGGTGGAAGTGAGACGTTTTTCGATCGGCGATCACTCTGCAATGGAGGATCGCGTTAGAAATATTATTGTTCCAGGCGTTAGTCGGGACTCTCCGCCGTCTCGCACGCACGCTTTGTTTCGTGCTTCTACAGCACGAAACATATCAACGTAAGTGGATGGAAGATATGCAGGCACTGAATGTACCCTATTTTGATAAACCTCTGGCACATGTGTTAAGGCTAAAAGGATAACATAAAGACATCCTGGGGACTTGTATCCATTGTGGTCGGTGGTCCTATGTATTCAATTCATTAACATAGCATAAAAAGTGTACACGACGATTCATGTCATCATCAAACACAAAACACTATATGTACAAAAGAAATTCTAGTAAAAAAAGACGAATTGACCAAACTGACATTGCCATTGATATAGATTATCAAGTTAGGTTTTTTTCGTTGCAATCTGCCCATTCTATTTTGAGATATCTTCTGTGTAAATCATCATTGTAGCCTAAGGGTGGTAGTAGCGAAAACACCAGATCAGTAGGGATCATATTCTAGGAAGCCTGAAGGTTCAAAGCAAATATAGCTCGCAACTAAAGGAGCTTCTTGTTTGTGACCAAGGTGTTGGACAGATGGAAGGACAAACAGACTAACTAAAAGGAAAAACAATAGAATCGGCAGGTGTTTAACTTAGTTACTTTATATTTAAGCCACATTAAATAATAATTGACGCATCAAAATGGTAAATCAATAATACTCTTCGGGCTTATAACAGACTTCTGTCCCCATATCTCTTCCCCTAACAAATAACATAAATAAACAAACAAACAAATCAACAATCCACAATTATTTCACTTATCCCCTCCCAACCCAAGCAATTCCCAATGTCTTTTGTAACCCCTTACATCACAATTTCATTCGAATACAAACAATAAACAAACAACTACTCGGATGTAAGGTAGAACGTCACCGCAGACCGACGCTTCAAACAATAACAAACAGTTCACGCGTTAGTGTCCAAACGGCCTCTTCTTCCCACGCTCTCTCCAGTAAGTCTATTAGTCCTTATATCCAAATGAAACGATAACAGTTTTCCGCACGCCACGGTCCGAAGGTAACTTGTGACCGGTGGTTCATTCATAAATCCAGCGCGATTGTAACCCCACGGCAGCAACGACTCGTTCCTCTTCCGTTGGGCTCGCTATTTCTTGCTTCTTGCATTTGTCACAACACTGACGAGCAGTAAGCCCAGCCAGCTGTGTCGCTGTCCGTGGTGCTGAAATGGACTCCCTCTCTCATTCTCCTTTCTGTTTGTATTTGGGTCCAAATGTAAATATTGCAGGAGTAGAGCGTACTTAAACTTTGCTTACTTAAAGGCATAGTGTGCCCTCTTCTTTTTCACCCATTATTTCCATACCAGCAGTCATTAGCCACTGCACTGGAGTAGTGTGGTGGTGTTTACCTGCACAAACACATTGCCCTCTCGCTGTAGCCTATGATGGTGTTTTGGTATAGCCCAAAGAGGTCCCTTTCAACCAAAACAAACGGTGAAAACAGCAATATATCAACTAATTTGACTGGGGACCCCCTGGAACCCCTCAAGGACTCCTGGGGGTCCCCGGCCCCCACTTTGAGAACCTCTGGTGTAAACGACTGACAGGATGTTGACATGGGTTTCACAGGTTTCCTAGCAACAACAGAGCACTGAAACCATACTCTAGAGATGTCATTGGTAGGCAGTTGAGTGACGTGTGTGTGTGTGCGTGCGTGCGTGCGTGCGTGCGTGCGTGCGTGCGTGCGTGCGTGCGTGCGTGCGTGCGTGCGTGCGTGCGTGCGTGCGTGCGTGCGTGCGTGCGTGTGCTCAGAAAGGAAAAAAAGAGAGGCGGCAGAGGGAGAGCAAGGAGAAAATAAAACAGAAGAGAAACATTGTCAAAAAGAACTAAATCAGACTATAGTAATCAAACCTTGGACATGTGCCTTACGGCATTGGATGTCTAGACAGAGGGCAATTATTTCAACATAAAGTCATGCATTCAAGTTCAGGACAGGTTGAAAAGGCTATTTATTCTGTTGGATGTAGTGATGGGTTGTTCATGATCGATTCGTTCATAAGAACTAGTTCTTTGCTGTGAACGTGAACGAACCCGTTCACTTCCTGAAACTGTTAGGTTCGCAATTTTGTTCATTTGCTCCTGAGATGTAATAAAGTAGAAGTAAAAGAAAAGTGGAAATACTCAGGTAAAGTAAAAATACCTCAAAATTGTTCTTAAAGATGGGGTGCCGTGATTTTCAGTGAATTCCCCACCTAAAACATGATCATCAGGTATTAGGCACATGGAGGAGGGCCAGAGGGCCGGACCGGTACCGGACCGGTAAAATCATGGCACAATAACTAATAATAACAACAATAACAGCAACTTCAGATAGTTTTCTTTGTTTACTTTTACTTAGTCTTAGTTAGTACAAGCACATTCTGAAAATGTAAACTTCACAAATAATCCTCTTATTTGGAATAAAAAGGTGCAATATCAAGAACACAATGCCTCAGTGATTGGAACTTAGACTTCATCTCAGTGTATCTACAAATCCATACAACTTTAAGTCACAGCCTATCTGGGATTGAACACAAATACAAAATAAATAATACATGAATAAAACAACTCTTCTAGGTATCAAATACCTCATTTGTCATTTCCACATATTAATCCTGTGCTAACTCAACAAACCATACAAACTGAGGTAGAAACTATTTAAGAGGGTGGAGTTACTCCCTGCCTTGTAGGCAACACTACACAAATAAAAGCTGTGCATATTAATGCTGTGCTAACTCAACAAATCATACAAACTGAGGTAGAAACTATTTAAGAGGGTTGAGTACTCCCTGCCTTGTAGGCAACGCTAGAAAAATAACAATGGTGCATTGCATGAACAATTTCAACAAACCAAACTTATGAAATGAGGTGACCAACATCATTACAGTAAATCACACACTGTTCACTGTCTTTACATGTCCACAGAAGGCAATCATTTTCACAGAACTATATCAGGGTGCAGTCTCTCATGCAACATTTTAAGTGGGGAGTTACACATTGTTTATTTCACTCCTGAAACCTGGCATCTTTTAGCTTTCACAAGTGCATCAATATCAGGCTTCACATCCTGAGTGGCAGCCAATTTCAGAATGTTACTCAAGTGTTCGTTTGTGAGCCGAGAGCGCAGCTTTGTTTTATTGATGTTCATAACCGAGAACACTTGCTCACAAACATATGTGGTTCCAAACATACACAACACTTTTGCAGCAAGGGCTGTCAAGTTGGGGTAACGTGCAGGCAAGAGATACTGATAAAAATGTGTCCAAGCCAGCCGTGGCAAACTTGTCCTTCAAATCTGAGTCACACTGCAAGTCTATTATCTCAAGTTGGATGTTCACGGGTAGATCAGAGGCATTCGCGGTGAATGGTGAGGAAAAAACTTTGAAGTCTTTCCCCAGTTCAACACAAATCTGAAAGCGTTGCTCAAATTCCTGTGATAGTCCCGCTATTTTTGTCTTTGAACCGCTTCATGTCTGCGCCGCGATGTGTCTCGCTGCTCGCGCACACATCTTTCAGACAAGGAAAGTGAGCTGCATCACCACGAGCGAGTTGTGTTTACCACAAAGACAGCTTCAACTTGAACGCACATATATTGTTATAATACTGCGTGACAACTTTGTTGCGCCCTTGCAGCATTGTATTCAACTTATTCAAGTGCTCTGTAACATCCACCATAAATTCAAGGTCCTGCATCCATTCTGTGGATCGGAATTCTAGTAACACTGGTTTGCCCTTTTTTTCCATGAACTGTTCAATTTCCCCTCGCAATTCAAAGAAACGCTTCAGCACATTGCCTCGGCTTAACCATCTTACCTCGGTGTGGTATGGAAGCCCAAGGTTGATGTCATTCTCTCTGAGAAAGCTGTCAAACTGACA
>NC_139940.1:51735884-51745884 GCF_963454915.1 Gymnoscopelus microlampas | reverse complement strand
CCAGGTCGGATTCGAACCCGGGTCGGCTGCACAAGGACTGAGCTGTAATGGTATGCACTCTACCAGGGGAGCCAGCCAGCCGGGTGCACAAGGACGCACAAATCATTGCGGTCGGACAGAAACCTCCCATCTCCATGTTTTAAAGGTCAACCGTGTAATTTTTAGCCACACCAACGGACACAGAGGTCAAATAATGAAACTTTATTCAGGGGGATAATGTTACAAGGGAATCAGGGTGGGGAAGCAGCCTGTGTAACATTTCATTTTTAAACTTCTTCCCGGTCGGAGCGAATTCCCAAAACAATGAAACTGAATAACAGCATTCAGTCGCCCTCCTTACTTACTAGTTACCTCACTAGTTACCTCACTAGTTACCTTGCAGATATAAATTATTATTACATTATAAAACATACATTAACCACTTTAGCCCTATTTTATACATAGACTAAATGTTTGAAAATAGCCGATCTACAAGCTCACAAAACGTCGCATCGCGGCGCGTTGTGAGCTTGTAGATCGGCTATTTTCAAACATTTTAGTACTTTTACTTTTGATACTTAAAGTATATTTTGATGCCAAGACTTTTGTACTTTTACTCAAGTAACATTTTGAACACAGGCCTTTTACTTGTAACAGAGTATTTTTTTATATTGTGGTATTGCTACTTTTACTTTTACTTGCTCCTAAAAGATGTGAGTACTTTTTACACCACTGCTGCCGCCTGGGCTGGCCCTGTGGAGACACACACCCTGATCGGTGGTATAGTCCATATTCACACGGCGGCCATTTTGGAATTTAACATTGCGTTGCTGTGGCAACTGGGGGTGGCAACTGGGGTGGCATTTCATTGACTTAATGGCAATATGGCCGCCGTGTGAATATGGTCTATTGGGGCGAGACTCTACAACGTCAGAGCCTTGCATTAGAGAGTTGCATCACCTCTGGGGGGCAGAAAACAGCGCCAGTCACGTGGTTCATCTGAACTCTAAAGGTCATTACACACCGGCGATTATGCGAATATACGCAAAATTCTGACTCGTTCCGAATAAATAAAAGATGCTTTTTCGCTTCGCTTTTTCGCTCCGTGGAAGCTTGCATTGACTTTATAAGGTTTTTAAAAAAAACATATTATTCGCATGAAAAATTGCCCCCGTTCATGGCTTTGTCACTATTCCCCAATAGAAGGCTCTGTAGAAGACTGGCCCGGTGAAGTGAATGGAGGTGACGCATCTCTCCTGCTCTTTAGGAGACACATTTAGTGCCAGAGTTATTTTTAAAAACAGGGTACATCCAGTGCCACCTTTCTTACCGTTTACGCTGATGTTTTTAGAGCTGTAGAAGCCTCCACGAGGAGCCGGAATGTAAACAAAGGGTGTGTGCGCGATGGTCGAGGGTCCCGACTAGCGACTGGAACAATAATATTTCTATTATCGATCCGCCATTGCAGAGTGATCGCACGTCGAAAATGGCTTGTTTTCACCACTGTAAAAAGATATGGAGATATGGTCGTTTTTCTCCAGATCCTATCATTTTGGAGAGGACGGAAGAGACGTTTTTGGGCCCTTGTCACATCCGTCCATTCCATTTTACAGGGACATGGGAAATTGCAAACACGAAGATTCTCGTTTATGGCACTCAATGTGTTAACTATGACCATGCCCAGAATAGTGACGCTAGGGTTCGTCTGGTTACTAAGGGTTTCCTCTAGGCTAGAGATAAAGGTGCAGGCTACCTCTAAAACACTTTGGAGACACGCACACACACGCACACACGCACACACGCACGCACACACACGCACACACGCACACACGCACGCACACGCACGCACACACACACACACACACACACGCACACACACGCACACACGCACACACGCACGCGCACGCACGCACACACACACACACACACACACACACACACACACACACACACACACACACACACACACACACACACACACACACACACACACACACACACACACACACACACACACACACACACACACACACACACTTTCACCATCCCCTTGGTGAAAAATAATTGGTGGTTGGGTAAGAATGAGCCTCTAGGTGGGGTGGGGGGGGGGGGGGGACAGGACGATACAGAAATAGTTTTGTACCTGCTGCCGTTGCACTGCTAAACAAAGACAACACGAGATGACGCACCCATGCGCTGCACTTAAGCTTTTTTTTTTAGTGTGCGTTGGGTGTTGGGCATGTGAATTTCAAAGGGTGCAGGATAAAAAAAAGAAATACAGTCCAGAAAAAGACTGGATTTATCGCACACCATTTGTTTCGTCCTGCCAAACTGACTTTTATTGGTACAATAACTTTTCGACCTTCATGGCCTTTGTCACGGACAAAAAATCACACGTGGTACTTTGTCACTTGAGTCCATGCATGTACACTTGAATTCTGTTTTTTGTGTGGCGATATTTGTTCTAAAGTATTTCTTGTGACGTTTTGTTTTTTAAACTCTGGATTGCACAAATTTACCCAACCTTGAGTTTCTCTCTCTCGCTCTCTCTCTCTCTTCCCATCCGTTATTATTTATTTACTTCCTTCCATTCCAATTCAACAATGCATTATTGACATGGACACAAACAACCGAAAGTTAACTCTTTAACTGCCAGAGTATATACACAATCTACCCCCTTCCCTGCCAGAGAATAACATTGCAAAAATAGGTAACATGTGAATTTTGTCTCCGTTTATTTTTTAACATTGAAGTGAATGGAGCAGAAAATCTTCGCATCGCGTTATCTCCTGCTTCCTTTGTGATAAACAAAAAAAAAATATATATATATATATTTATTTTTTTTTAATTTTTAATTTTTTCAAAAATCTGGTCAATCTCGTCGACGGCTGGCTGAGCCATGCGGAGAAAAACGAGAAATCTCGTCAATGGCAGGTAAAGAGTTAAATTAGCAAACCAATCAATTAAAAAAACACATCAATCAATCAATCAAGCAAAAACACTCATATATACATACACCTGCACACCCTCCCCCCCTCTCTCTCTCTGCCTATCATCTCTCTATCGTCTCTCTTTCTCTCCGCTCCCCGTTCAATTTTTCATGCAGCTGAAAGGCCCATGTTTTAAAAATACCTTCATATCAAATATGTAGTTATGGTACATTTCTGGGAGAGGAAGAGGAGCAAGGAGGAAGACACACACACTAATTTATTTTGTTTGTTTGTTTGTTTGTTTGTTTTTTCTGTCGTATTTATATCGTGTCTCTGTCGGGTGGAAACCGTGTGTCCAAAACGATTACTTTTGCTTGTAGATCTGCTGCTTTTGATGCTTTTGTGTGACTAGTATGATTCTTTTGATTCAAAAACACGTTGAACTAAACACAGACAACCTTCAAATTGAAATCATCTGACAATGTAAACAACCACCACGTGCGTACTGTGTGTATGTGCATTCACCGGCGTGCTGTGTGAACTTACATAAGTGACGTTGTTTGGGCAGAAACAGTGCTGATTTTCACAATAAAATCTGTTACCCACCCGCGTTTAGTTCTAGTTTCTGGTGTCTATGGTCACATCTGTACATTCTCAGTTGAACACGACTTAGGGACATAAGGGAAATGTACCCTCTGTACAGTTAAGCGTGGCCCAGGGAAATAAGGGAGACCACTCAAAAGTGCAACAATCGGACGTGCTTGTTCTGTTACATTAAAGTCTGTCATTAACCCCTTAACACATCGGGTGCCAAACACGGTCTGAACCGTGTGTTTACATCGTGGCGGTTCCGAAGCTTCGGTGCCGAACACGGTCTGAACCGTGATTTCAGTCTTTTTGTTTTTTTCGTTTTTCTCCCCGCGGGCGGGGCTAGAGCAGCTCTGGGAGCACCCATTGTAATCGTGCGAAGGAAGTGCCAGATCGCTCACCGGAAACTTTTTTTTTTCCCCATCCGGTTCCTGTCTATTTCCTACTTTGAAACGCCTATATCTCCGAATCTGTTTCCTGTGAGGAAAACTGGTCATGCGCGATGCGCGATCCCCCCCCCGTTGTAACCCGCGAGGGGAATGTTATGGTTCCAGGCAGTAGCCAGGCTCATGGCAGAACATGAATCGATGCTTTTTTTTGCGTGGATTTGCTCGTAACGCACGGGGAAACTTTAAACAGCAAAGCGCAGTCAATGGGGAGAATGCTGGCACCCACGGTAAGTTGTTATGAAAAAATGCTGGCACCCGATGTGTTAAGACCTGGAACTGTGTCATTTTTAGATTTGAGCTAAAAAGCATTATTTTACACTTTGGGCTATTCAAAAATAGCAGATCTACAAGCTCATAGCGCGGCACTCGGTGCCGCGCTATGAGCTTGTAGATCTGCTATTTTTTGACTCAAATCTTTTTTTAACTCAAATATTTGCTTCTGGGGGGTCCCTGGAACAAGATATTTTGATGAGGGTTCGTGGCCAAATACATATAATTTTGGGGGTCCTTGACATGAAAAAAAATTGAGCACCACTGATATAGAAACATACGTTTTTCAGAATACTGTTTTTAGAGATTTAGTAGACATGTAGAATCGGCTTCTGGTCTCAATGGGTTAAAGTTATATGTCAAGATACCACTTTCCATGTCTTTGGTGTTTGTTATTAAATTGTTAAATTGGGATATTATCAAACATAAATATCAAACGTATGAGACAGTCTATATTTCCCAAAAGAAAATGCATGTATTTAATTCTGAATTAAATGCATTCTTAATTAAACACATCCCCCAATCCAGCCAATACAACCTGTATACCAATTTACGAAAGAAAATAAATCTCTCAAACTCTCTTCATCTCTCCTCGCTGGTTGTAACATAGCGTTTAAACCAGGGGTATTCAACTAGATTAGGCAGGGGGCCACAACTGTAAAATAATTTGGAGTCGGGGGCCACACAGCGCACATGCACGCGCGCGCAGCGCGCGTGCATGTGCGCACACAATTTGCGCGCACGCGCGCGAAATTTTTCGGGTCTAATTCGGGTCTAATTCGGTCTAATTCGGTTCTATTTAAGGTTCTAAGTTAAGTTCCAATGAAAGATGGCCTTTCAAGAACTAATGAAGGATAAATAATTTGTACTGTTTTAACTTTGATAACATAAATCAAAGTTAAAATAAATAATAATTATGAAAATTAAAAAAAAAAAAAAAAAATGTTTTTTTTTTTTTTTTTTTTTTTTTTGGAATATGGCCAGGGGCCACAAGGAAGCTCCTCGCGGGCCGCACGTGGCCCGCGGGCCGCCAGTTGAATATCTATGGTTTAAACATTAGGAGATAGTAAATAAAGTAGCCATTAGCGTCAGCTGAATGTCGACGGTGCAACATGTAGGAGTGCTTTTTAATGGAGGGAATGTTAAGACTTCCCCCTCAGGTGTGTTTACATCAACGTATCTGTACAGAGTGCATTCCGGGTAATTGCCAATGAAGTGCCATAACATTTATTTCATTAGTGTCTGTCTCCCTCTCAGCTGTCCTACCGTCTGTCTCTCCTACACTGTCTGTCTCTCAGCTGTCCAACTGTCTGTCTCTCCTACACTGTCTGTCTCTCAGCTGTCCTACTGTCTGTCTCTCCTACACTGTCTGTCTCTCAGCTGTCCTACCGTCTGTCTCTCCTACACTGTCTGTCTCTCAGCTGTCCAACTGTCTGTCTCTCCTACACTGTCTGTCTCTCAGCTGTCCTACCGTCTGTCTCTCCTACACTGTCTGTCTCTCAGCTGTCCTACTGTCTGTCTCTCTTACACTGCCTGTCTCTCAGCTGTCCTACTGTCTGTCTCTCCTACACTGTCTGTCTCCCAGCTGTCCTACTGTCTGTCTCTCTTACACTGTCTGTCTCTCAGCTGTCCTACTGTCTGTCTCTCCTACACTGTCTGTCTCCCAGCTGTCCTACTGTCTGTCTCTCAGCTGTCCTACTGTCTGTCTCTCCTACACTGTCTGTCTCTCAGCTGTCCTACTGTCTGTCTCTCTTACACTGTCTGTCTCTCTTACACTGTCTGTCTCTCAGCTGTCCTGTCTGTCAATCCTGAAAAGTACTGCCTCAGACAGTATAAGCCAGGGTCTCTCAAGCTTTTTCGTGTCAAGCGACCCTCAAATTGATATGTATTTAGGCCGCGGACCCCCATTTGAAAAAAATAAAAATATATAAACACACATATATAAATGTGTGTTTGTGTGTGTGTGTGTGTGTGTGTGTGTGTGTGTGTGTGTGTGCGCGCGTGCGCGTGCGCGTGCGCGTGCGTGTGTGTGAGAGAGAGAGAGAGAGAGAGAGAGAGAGAGAGAGAGGGAGAGAGATTGCTGTTCAAAACTTAATGAGAGACCATCCAGCTAACAAGTTAGCCAGTCAGTCAGCCAGCCAGCCAGGCATTCATACAGGCAGGCAGACTGAAGGTGTCATCATTCATCACATTCATGCGGCTCTAATTAATCAGATGATAAATTACATTTCACACATCAATCTGCTAATGGGCCTGTGCATATTCACTGGACTCTTCAATAACCTGAACCGTCAGTAATGCTGATCACACACACACACACACACACACACACACACACACACACACACACACACACACACACACACACACACACACACACACACACAGTCATTATAGGCTTGCCCTGCATTGCCTGGGGTTGTTTCGGGGAATTTCCACAGTAAACCTAGCCTGGGGTTTCGCTGGTGATTAATATCCCGTACGCCGGGGGATCAAAGGTCATCGTCTTCCTTGATAGGCCCACCACACCCATGGGCTTTGCGGACTGGCCCAAACGTTGCACCATGTCTGTGACACTGAACCAATGATAAGTGGTATAGCTCACATAATAATACTCAACAATGTTAACTCCCGTTAACCCATCGAGCAGTGGTGGGAACAGCAATGCATTGGAGAAAAAAAGATAAACATTCTATTAGGACAAATCCGCGGGACTGTAAAGATGAAACGGAAGCGGGGAGGAGGCGGCACATCCACTTGATCATTTTCAGAGCTTCCGTTGCTCCAGACTGTATGACGGAGGCATTTGAGACTGAGTCATATTTGACCAGTATAGTATGTGTTTTTCTGATTCAACTACTGAGGTTGAGTACTTTGTCCCATGCCATTTATTCTGACGTCCTGTTTTGATGGGGTCGACTGGCCCCATTATATCTATAACCCTAACCTTAACTCCACGCTAACCTAACGTTCGGAATAATGGGAGGTTATGAATTATGGACCCCCTCTGTCCACCAGTGGGTAGTGGTGGGTGATTTGGGTTCAGCTGTGCGTGGAGATGTGGGGGGGGGGAGTTGACTCATGGGAGCTGCCAACAGGTTGATTGAGTGGCAGGTGTTTCCATTTGTGTCTAATTATATTCTCCTCTACTGTATATATAGTAGCGCGCTGTACCAGGGGTCTGGGCCTTAAAGGAGCATTTCACCCATTTTCAACCTACAGTACCTTCATATCATTGTTCCTCAATAATGATCATTATAACATGACACTATTTCTGACTCCTCACTCACTCTGTTTCTCAGAGGAGGGCAGTACTACTAAGTACTCTGACAACGGGTACAATGGGTAAAATATGTTTTCATGACATATATTCACTGAAATGACAGCTTCCAGTGTATTAACCACTTAAACCCCAGCATGCCTAATCTGGGGGGGGGGACATTCGCCAACAATTAGCAGATCTACATAGCCTGGTAAACCATCCCGGTCGTGTGAATTCACATTTTCCTGTGAAAATGTGAATTCACGTGACCATGGAACCAAAAAAATGTAAGGAAAGGACGCGCTGGACGCCGGGTATACGCCATGACGCTCACGGGTGGCAAACTCACACCAGAAGTTCGGTGAAATAACTCTATAAGAGTCTATATCATGAACAAACGTTATTTCTGAAGTGAACGATTGCGTCCTTTGTCTGCCTGGGGTTCTGTGGCCTCGAAGTCTCATGAAAGGGGTCGACGAAGAGAAGGGCTCCATCACACCGCAGACAGCCAATGGCAGACCAGCCTCAGAGTCTGCCACTGAGACGAGAGGTTATGTAAGCGACCTTCCAGCGCTTCGTTTGAAGCAAGGACGCCTCCAGCTCAAAACATGAAGCTCTGTGTGTGTAACACAAGGGTGCGTGCGTGTGTGTGTGTGCGTACGCACATGCATGCACGCGGTGGATGCTAGCTAGCTGTGCTGGGTTCCTTCATGCTCTCAGAGGGATAATTGTCTTTTGTTTAGCTGCTCAGGATCACTTTGAAGACTCTCATTCAATATCCAGCAAGCCTTCTCCGCTGGTTTGTCACAGCCCCCCCCCCCTGCCTGCTGGAATGACATATCAGCCCTGCGGGGTCACATCTTGGGGAGAGCCACGTGAAGTCATGCTGTATTCATACAGCACACGTCATACAAGGGCAGGGATTCTCAATCCTTTTCATGTCAAGGACCCCCAAATTGATACCGCACCAGTTTAGCTAAAGGGATACATTCAATAAGTCACGAGACACAGAGGTTGTGTAGTGCAAACATTTACTGACGGAATGACGGTACATCATTAACGGGCACGTTGATCTCCATGTGCCTATGTTATTATCAAAATGCAGTTCGCTGGGCTCATTTAAAACAGCCCTAAAAACGTATCTTTCTGGAGGCCATAAGAGGAGGTAGTACCAGTTTCCCGGTAGACAGACGACCCGCCTCCGCTTTTTTTGTATATATATATTTTTTTTCATGCTTTTTTTTGTACATAGTGGTATTTTTTCTCTGTATTCTCATGTTGATTTGAACGGTTTGGTTGCTACTATATATGTCCATGAAATTAATTCAAGGACCCCAACGGAAACAAGTCCGCAAGGACTTTTTTGATCGGACCTTTTGGACAAAAGTATTATAAATGTAACTGTGTTGTTTTACATTCTTTTGCCTAATAAACATTTCAATCAATCAGTCATCATGACATGCGCTGTGAGCTTGTAGATCTGCTATTTTTGAATAGCAGCTACTTTATCATCAATTTTGAAATTAATGGGACCATAATTTACAAAAATGCATATCATGGTAATTGAAAGAACACTTTAAACTAGCGACTGAAAGCAATAGGTATTTATGACAATGTTTTACTAAGGTAATACAATCAAGTGTAAGTCAAATACCCATTGGGTAATAATGGTATGCAAAGTCTAATACTCATTGGTTAATAATGGCATGCAAAGTCTACATGCCATTAAAGAAGGGGAGATGGTGACACCTGTTGGGCCATCAATGAGATAGCCCAACAGGTGTTAGTCATTTCCAGCAGCGAATGCTTGCCACTTGATGGTAACACAAACGTGTGTGTGTGTGTGTGTGTGTGTGTGTGTGTGTGTGTGTGTGTGTGTGTGTGTGTGTGTGTGTGTGTGTGTGTGTGTGTGTGTGTGTGTTTCAGATAAAGAACGCAGCTGCTAACGTCCTCAGAGAGACATGGTTGATCTACAAACACACTAAACTGATGAAGAGGCTGGATCACTCCCGTGTACGCAAACACCAGAGGAAGTTCCTTCAGGCAATACACCAGTAAGACACACACACACACACACACACAGACGCGAGGACACGCACACATACGCACACACGCACGGACGTACGCACGCATGCACGCACAAACAAGGTAGCCATGGTGACTTGACTAAAGATAAACTCTCTCTGTGTGTGTGTGTGTGTGTGTGTGTGTGTGTGTGTGTGTGTGTGTGTGTGTGTGTGTGTGTGTGTGTAGGCTGCGTAGTGTGAAGATGGAACAGAGGAAACTCAGTGACCAGGCCAACACACTGGTGGATCTCTCCAAGGTAACACACGCACAAACACACGGACACACACACGCACGCACACACACACACACACACACACACACACACACACACACACACACACACACGTGCACGTGCACATGCAGACACTATTATTCTCTTCTAACTACATCTGCAGTACAGATTCACATTTAGATTACCGGTAGACAAGTATTTAGGGCTGCAACAGTTGGGTCAT